>NC_091988.1:90140549-90440549 GCF_044704955.1 Pristiophorus japonicus | reverse complement strand
TGTTGACACTTACAAAATGCCGACACTGCCGACAGAGCAGTCGGGTGCACAGAGGGAACCAAACCTCAGGCTGCTCCTTTATCTCCATCTAACTGTGCATGTGAAATGATCTGCACTTGGTTTGATTCTCTCCACTGCTCCTCAGACCCCAGGTTCGTGAAGGTCCATGCAATCGCGGAGAGCAGCAATGAAGAGGACGACAAAGTGTACCTGTTTTTCACTGAGCGCGCTCAGGAGATGGACAGCGATAACGGAAAGGTGGTCTACTCGAGAGTGGCTCGGGTTTGCAAGGTAAGGGGGAACAGCTGTGAATGGAAGTGAGCCAGACCGACTGTGCAGGAAGATGTGCATTGATTCACATTTCTGCTTCTGTGTCCAGTGGCTTTGTAGCGACATCCCACACTTCACAGTGAGTTTTGCTGCTAATGAGATTTAGAATGATCAGTTGCTAAGTGATGGGGAGCCAGATCTTGCATACTGGGTTCAATCCCATATCTCTACTGAGTTAGTCAGGCTGGGAGAAGGTGTGTTCCAGTTCACCAGATCACATGATATTCCTCCTATACTATATGGGAAGTCAAGGACGCTTTCAGTGTCCCTGACGACTATGTGTGCGGGAAGTGTATCCGCCTGCAGCTCCTGATGGACCGCATTGCGGCACTGGAGCTGTGGGTGGATTCACTCTGGAGCATGCACGATGCTGAGAATGACGTGAATAGCACGTTTAGTGAGTTGGTCTTACCCCAGATAAAGGGTACACAGCCAGATAGGGAATGGATGACCAACAGGAAGAGCAATGTAAGGAAGGTAGTGCAGGGGTCCCCTGTGGTCATCCCCCTGCAAAACAGATACACCACTTTGGGTACTGTTGAGGGGGATGACTCATCAGGGGAGGGCAGCAGCAGCCAAGTTCATGGCACAGTGGGTGGCTCTGCTGCACAGGAGGGCAGGAAAATAAGTGGGAGAGCTATAGTGATAGGGGATTCGATTGTAAGGGGAATAGATAAATGTTTCTGCGGCCGTAATCGAGACGCCAGGATTGTATGTTGCCTCCCTGGTGCAAGAGCCAAGGACGTCTTGGAGCGGGTGCAGGACATTCTGAAAAGGGAGGGTGAACAGCCAGTTGTCGTGGCGCATATAGGTACCAACGATATAGGTAAAAAACAGGATGAGGTCCTACGAGTCGAATTTAGGGAGCTAGGAGCTAAATTAAAAAGTAGGACTTCAAAAGTAGTAATCTCAGGATTGTTACCAGTGCCACGTGCTAGTCAGAGTAGGAATCGTAGGATAGCTCAGATGAATACGTGGCTTGAGCAGTGGTGCAGAAGGGAGGGATTCAAATTCCTGGGACATTGGAACCAGTTCTTGGGGAGGTGGGACCAGTACAAAATGGACGGTCTGCACCTGGGCAGGACCGGAACCAATGTCCTAGGGGGAGTGTTTGCTAGTGCTGTTGGGGAGGAGTTAAACTAATATGGCAGGGGGATGGGAACCTATGCAGGGAGACAGAGGGGAGTAGAATGGGGGCAGAAGCAAAAGATAGAAAGAAGAAAAGTAAATGTGGAGGGCAGAGAAACCTAAGGCAAAAACTAAAAAGGGCCACTTTACACCAAAATTCTAAAGAGGCAAAGTGTGTTAGAAAGACAAGCCTGTGCCTCAATGCGAGGAGTATTCGGAATAAGGTGGACGAATTAACTACGTAGATAGCAGTTAACGGGTATGCTGTAATTGGCATCACGGAGGCATGGCTCCAGGGTGACCAAGGTTGGGAACTCAACATCCAGGGGTATTCAACATTTAGGAAGGATAGACAGAAAGGAAAAGGAGGCGGGGTGGCATTGCTGGTTAAAGAGGAAATTAATGCAATAGTAAGAAAGGACATTAGCTTGGATGATGTGAAATCGGTATGGGTGGAGCTACAGAAAACGCTAGTGGGAGATTTGTACAGACCACCAAACAGTAGTAGTAAGGTTGGGGACAGCATCAAACAAGAAATTAGGGATGCATGCAATAAAGCAGTTATCATGGGTGACTTTAATCTACATATTGATTGGGCTAACCAAATTGGTAGAAATGCGGTGGAGGAGGATTTCCTGGAGTGTATTAGGGATGGTTTTCTACACCAATATGTCGAGGAACCAACTAGAGAGCTGACCATCCTACACTGGGTGATGTGTAATGAGAAAGGATTAATTTGCAATCTTGTTGTGCGAGGTAACATGGTAGAATTCTTTATTAAGATGGAGAGTGACACAGTTAATTCAGAAACTAGGGTCCTGAACTTAAGGAAAGGTAACTTCGATGGTTTGAGGTGTGAATTGGCTAGAATAGACTGGCTAGTGATACTTAAAGGGTTGAAGGTGGATAGGCAATGGCAAACATTTAAAGATCACATGGATGAACTTCAGCAATTGTACATCCCTGTCTGGAGTAAAAATAAAACGGGGAAGGTGGCTCAACCATGGCTAACAAGGGAAATTAAGGATAGTGTTAAATCCAAGGAAGAGACATATAAATTGGCCAGCAGAAGCAGCAAACCTGAGAACTGGGAGAAATTTAGAATTCAGCAGAGGAGGACAAAGGGTTTAATTAAGAGGGGGAAAATAGAGTACGAGAAGAAGCCGGGAAAATAAAAACTGACTGCAAAAGCTTCTATAGATATGTGAAGAGAAAAAGATTAGTGAAGACAAACGTAGGTCCCTTGCAGTCGGATTCAGGTGAATTTATAATGGGGAACAAAGAAATGGCAGACCAATTGAACAAATGCTTTGGTTCTGTCTTCACGATGGAAGACACAAATAACCTTCCGGAAATACTCGGGGAACGAGGGTCTAGTGAGAAGGAGGAACTGAAGGATATCCTTATTAGGCGGGAAATTGTGTTAGGGAAATTGATGGGATTGAAGGCCGATAAATCCCGGGGCCTGATAGTCTGCATCCCAGAGTACTTAAGGAAGTGACCCTAGAACTAGTGGATGCATTGGTGATCATTTTCCAACAGTCTATCGACTCTGGATCAGTTCCTATGGGCTGGAGGGTAGCTAATGTAACACCACTTTTAAAAAAGGGAGAGAGAGAGAAAGCGGGTAATTATAGACTGGTTAGCCTGACATCAGTAGTGGGGAAAATGTTGGAATCAATTATTAAGGATGAAATAGCAGTGCATTTGGAAAGCAGTGACAGGATCGGTCCAAGTCAGCATGGATTTATGAAGGGGAAATCATGCTTGACAAATCTTCTAGAATTTTTTGAGGATGTAACTAGGGAGAACCAGTGGATGTGGTGTATTTGGACTTTTAAAAGGCTTTTGACAAGGTCCCACACAAGAAATTGGTGTGCAAAATCAAAGCACATGGTATTGGGGGTAATATACTGAAGTGGATAGAGAACTGGTTGGCAGACAGGAAGCAGAGAGTTGGGATAAACAGGTCCTTTTTAGAATGGCAGGCAGTTACTAGTGGAGTGCCGCAGGGCTCAGTGCTAGGACCCCAGCTATTTACAATATGTATCAATGATTTGGATGAAGGAATTGAGTGTAGTATCTCCAAGTTTGCAGATGACATTAAACTGGGTGGCGGTATGAGCTTTGAGGGGGACGCTAAGAGGCTGCAGGGTGACTTGGACAGGTTAGGTCAGTGGGCAAATGCATGGCAGATGCAGTATAATGTGGATAAATGTGAGGTTATCCACTTTGGGGGCAAAAACGCGAAGACAGAATATTATCTGAATGGTGGCAGATTAGGAAAAGGGGAGGTGCAATGAGACCTGAGTGTCATGGTTCATCAGTCCTTGAAAGTTGGCATACAGGTACAGCAGGCAATGAAGAAGGCAAACGGTGTTGGCCTTCATAGCTAGGGGATTTGAGTATAGGAGCAAGGAGGTCTTCCTGCAGTTGTACAGGGTCTTGGTGAGGCCTCACCTGGAATATTGTGTTCAGTTTTGGTCTCCTAATCTGAGGAAGGACTTTCTTGCTATTAAGGGAGTGCAGCGAAGGTTCACCAGACTGATTCCCGGGATGGCAGGACTGACATATGAGGAGAGACTGGATCAACTGGGCCGTTATACATTGGAGTTTAGAAGGATGAGAGGGGATCTCATAGAAACATATAAGATTCTGACGGGACGGGACAGGTTAGATGCGGGTAGAATGTTTCCGATGTTGGGGAAGTCCAGAACCAGGGGACACAGTCTTAGAATAAGGGGTAGGCTATTTAGGACTGAGTTGAGGAGAAACTGCTTCACTCAGAGAGTTGTTAACCTGTGGAATTCCCTGCCGCAGAGATTTATTGATGCCAGTTCATTGGATATATTCAAGAGGGAGTTAGATATGGCTCTTACGGCTAAAGGGATCAAGGGGTATGGAGAGAAAGCAGGAAAGGGGTATTGAGGGAATGATCCGCCATGATCTTATTGAACGGTGGTGCAGGCTCAAAGGGCTGAATGGCCTACTGCTGTACGTATTTTCTATGTTTCTATGTTTCTATAAATGAGGAAGACCATCTATACCGATTCTAGTTCATCCACTCAGAACAATCCAACATATTTCCCATTGCAACAATCTATTGTGTCTAAAATGATTTTGCCTCCAATACTCTATCTAGAAGTCTCTTCCATATTTTGATCACTCTTTATTTAAAGAACTTCATTAATAGCAGTCTTAAATCTTAAATTGACCTTTGAACCCGTGTTACCTTGTTCATTTTTTTTTATTCGTTCATGGGATGTGGGCATCACTGGCAAGGCCAGCATTTATTGCCCATCCCCAATTACCCTTATGGGATTTACTATTAACCATAGCCTTAACAACCTTATATAACTCTAAGATCACAGCTCGGACGCCTCCTTTCCATGCTGAAAATCCCACGTTCTTCCTCAGAACTCAGACCCCCGACATTCAGGATCAGCCTCATTCCTCTTCTCTGCATTGCCTCCAGAACTTGAATGTCTCACTATTTATTTTGGCAACCAGAACTGGACCCGGTATTCAAGGTGTGGGCTGACCAGAGCTCTGTATAGTTTGGTCACAAACTCCTCTGCCTTCTATTCTGCTGTTTTGCCCATGTAGTTCAACATTCCATTGGCTTTCTTGATTGTTGCTCTGTGTTGGTTGGGCATGTTACGAGTTGTGTCCACTAAGACTTATAGGCTTGCTATCCTTACCCATTTCACCATTCATGGCCTACATATATTGCCCATTTCCCCTTCCTCTGTGCACTGCTTTACAATTGTTCTGCCCACTTACATATCACGTCTAACTCATTCTGCAGTTTCTGAACTGCTTCCTTTGATTTCACTGACCCTCCGAGTTTGGCATCTACACCTCATACCCCTGTTGTAGGGAGGGGAAAAAAAATAGACTTGGTCCCCAGCACCCACTATCTAATCACTAAATAGTGATTCCAACTGGAAAGTGCTTCCAATCAGCCCAAGGTTTAATAGGCAATGCTGGATAATGTGTGAGGCCCAAACTTTCAGCAGAACATTCAAAAGGGGAGAGTTAACATGTTTTTAAAAATCTCAAGCCCTTCCCAGATGCATCAGAAGCAGGTTATTAAATATCTTCCTGTAAAATAAATCACCTTCAGCAATAAAAAGACTGTAATTGCCAGAAACCGGAAATAAAAACAAATATTGTAAATACACAGCCGAGAAAGGGCAGGTCTCTGGCTGAAAACGCTTTAGGTCTATGTTTTTTGTTGAATCATTGTGCTTGTCAATGTAAGTGTTAGGGAAAGGGATACCCTCACTTTCTTTTACCCAGTGTAGCTTCAAGTACACCTGGGACATGCATGGCACAACTTAGATACAGACTAGAGCTCCCTCTACTCCGATCTGATAACACAACTTAACCTCGACCTGAGAATGAACACATTTTTCTGCATCGTTGCAGCATTTCCCAATTTTCACAACAGCCCACCTGACTGAGATTGTCAATTCAGTGCTGACTGGTGTTGTATTCCGGACAGCTTTATGGGTTGGGCTGTACCCACTCGAAACTGGTGTATTCTTAGAATCCTTGAATCATGCTACACAGAAGGAGGCCATTCAACCCATCATCTCTATGCCGGCTCTTTGGTACAGCTATCCAATTAGTCCCACTCCTCTGCTCTTTCCCCATAGTCCTGTATTTTTCCCCTTCAGGTATTTATTCAACTCCATTTTGAAAGTTACTATTGAATCTGCTTCCACCACCCTTTCAGGCAGTGCATTCCAGATCAACTTGCGGTGTAAGAAAATGTTTCCTCGTATCACCTCTGCTTTTTTTGCCCATCACCTTAAATGTGTGTCCTCTGGTAACCTACCTTTTTGCCTCTGGAAACAGTTTCTCCTTTTTTACTCTATCTAAACCGTTCATGGTTTTGAACACCTCAATTAAATCTCCCCTTAACCTTCTCTGCTCTATGAAATTTTGTCCCAGAGTAATGCCTCAAAGTTTCCCCACTACTGACGTTAAACTGACTGGCCAGTAGTTGCCAGATTTATCTCCCTCCCCTTTTTTGAAAAGGGGTATAACATTTTGTTATCCCCCAGTCCTCTGGCAATACAAGGAGGATTGGAAAATTGTGGCCAAAGCTATTTCAATTTCCACCCTTACTTCCCTCAGTAACCGAGGATGCATCCCATCATGACTTCTATACATTGAGCACTGCCAACCTTTTAAGTACTTACTCGTTATCTATTTTTATCCTATCCAATTTCTCTACTACCTCCTCTTTACTACTACATTAGCAACATCCTCTTTAGTAAAAATACATATAAAGTACTCATTTAATACTTCAGCCATGCCCTTTGCTTCTACAAGAACATCTCCTTTTTGGTCCCTAATCTGCCCTTTTTTTATTATTCATTCATGGGATGTGGGCGTCGCTGACAAGGCCAGCATTTATTGCCCATTCCTAATTGCCCTTGAGAAGGTGGTGTTGAGCCGCCTTCTTGAACTGCTGCAGTCCATGCTCTACCCCAATGTGCACCCAAATCATCTCCTCCTTGAAGGCCTCCCATTGCTTATTTTTATCTGCCAATCTGTGATCCCAATCCACTTGGGCCAGATCCCTTTTCAACTCCCTGAAATTAGCCCTGCTCCATTTGAGTATTTTCACATTTGAACCTGCTGTACTGCTAAGCATTTAGAATTCTTTCCAAGATGCCCTGTTAGATCACAAAATTGTGCTCTTGCTTGCATTCTGAGGGCAGGCCAGACGACCAGTCTGAGGGCGGGAGAGACGGTCAGTCTGGGAGCAGGAGAGACAGTCAGTCTGGCAGCCAGATGACCAGTCTGAGGACAGGAGGGACGGTCAGTCTGGGGGCCAGACGGTCAGTCTGGGGGCAGGAGAGACGGTCAGTCTGGGGGCAGGAGAGACGGTCAGTCTGGGGTCTGGAGAGATGATCAGTCTGGGGGCCAGAGAGACGGTCAGTCTAGGGGCCAGAGAGATGGTCAGTCTGGGGGCCGGAGAGACGGTCAGTCTGGGGGCAGGAGAGACGGTCAGTCTGGGGGCAGGCGAGAGGGTCAGTCTGGGGGCAGGCGAGATGGTCAGTCTGGGGTCAGGCCAGATGGTCAGTCTGGGGGCAGGCCAGATGGTCAGTCTGGGGGCAGGCTGGACGGTCAGTCTGGGGGCATTATGTGGACGCGGTGCCCAGCTCACGGAGCTGTTTGTTTCCCGCAGAATGACATTGGCGGTCAACGCAGCCTGGTCAACAAATGGAGCACCTTCCTGAAGGCCCGACTTGTCTGCTCCATTCCAGGTTCTGAGGGGATTCAGACCCATTTCGATGAACTGCGTGAGTATTGCACAATTTTACCTATCAGTGGGCTGCTGCAAGGAAGGTCAAAGTGCATGGAATATTTAAAGTGAGATATTGGTGCACGTATTGACCCGACAATTAGCCCTTGTTATATTTAGCACCGATGCCTCACTCATTAAGTAGGTTATAGTCACCCAGTTGACATTATGATGTGAGGATATTAGGGTGTAAAGGTGTGCTGACACCTGGTGTACGCTGGGATTGCCAACCGTGAAACTGCTCACTCCCAGTCTATGATTTTGCGTCCATTTGCAGTTTGCAATTTTCCGATATGCGCCCCCAGCGTGTACCAGGAGCCAGCAGAGTGAAACTTTTACCCTAAATTGCAACGCCCCTCCTTTACAATGTCATGGGAGTTGAAATGTATGATGTTGACGGCAGGAGGTGCTCTACGCAAAATGTCACGTCCCAGACTGCCACAGCAAGCCATTCTAGGCTGTAAAACAGGCTAACAAAGAACCAGCGCGATACACCAGTAAATGTTTCTTTGCACAAAGGGTATTAGAAATCTGTAATTCTTTCCCCCAAAAGGCTGCTGATGCTGGGGGTCAATTGAAATTTTCAAGACTGAGATCGATAGATTTGTTGGATAAGGGTATCGAAGGATATGGAGCAAAGGTGGGTAAATGGGGTTGAGGTGCAGGACTGCCATGATCTAATTGAATGGTGGAACAGGCTTGAGGGGCTGAATGGCCTCCTATTCTTATGTTCCTATAACAACAACCATAACATGTTGCATTTATATAGCAATGGAATAAACCATCCCCAGGTGCTTCACAAGTGTGTAATCAGACAAAAATATTGGCACCAAAACCAGAAAAAGTGACATTCGAACAGATAACCAAAAGCTTATCCAAGGAGGTAGGTGATAAGGTATGTCTTATAGGAGGAGAGAGAGGTGGAGAGATTTAAGGACGGACTTTCAGAGGTTAGAGCCGAGGCAACCAAAGGCACGGCCGACAATGGTTGGGGGAAGGAAGTCCGGGATGCCCAAGAGGCCAGAATTGAAGGAATGCGGAGTTCTAAAAGGAAAAAGGGTGTTAAAAAAACAAGCCTGAAGGCTTTGTGTCTTAATGCAAGGAGTATCCACAATAAGGTGGATGAATTAACTGTGCGAATAGATGTTAACAAATATGATGTGATTGGGATTACAGAGACGTGGCTCCAGAATGATCAGGTCTGGGAACTCGACATCCAGGGGTATTCAACATTCAGGAAGGATAGAATAAAAGGAAAAGGAGGTGGGGTAGCATTGCTGGTTAAGGAGGAGATTAATGCAATAGTTAGGAAGGACATTAGCTTGGATGATGTGGAATCTATATGGGTAGAGCTGCAGAACACCAAAGGGCAAAAAACGTTAGTGGGAGTTGTGTACAGACCTCCAAACAGTAGTAGTGATGTTGGGGAGGGCATCAAACAGGAAATTAGGGGTGCATGCAATAAAGGTGCAGCAGTTATAATGGGTGACTTTAATATGCACATAGATTGGGCTAACCAAACTGGAAGCAATACAGTGGAGAAGGATTTCCTGGAGTGCATAAGAGATGGTTTTCTAGACCAATATGTCAAGGAACCAACTAGGGGGGAGGCCATCTTAGACTGGGTGTTGTGTAATGAGAGAGGATTAATCAGCAATCTCGTTGTGCGAGGCCCCTTGGGGAAGAGTGACCATAATATGGTGGAATTCTGCATTAGGATGGAGAATGAAACAGTTAATTCAGAGACCATGGTCCAGAACTTAAAGAAGGGTAACTTTGAAGGTATGAGGCATGAATTGGCTAGGATAGATTGGCGAATGATACTTAAGGGGTTGACTGTGGATGGGCAATGACAGACATTTAGAGACCGCATGGATGAACTACAACAATTGTACATTCCTGTCTGGCGTAAAAATAAAAAAGGAAAGGTGGCTCAACCGTGGCTATCAAGGGAAATCAGGGATAGTATTAAAGCCAAGGAAGTGGCATACAAATTGGCCAGAAATAGCAGCGAACCCGGGGACTGGGAGAAATTTAGAACTCAGCAGAGGAGGACAAAGAGTTTGATTTGGGCAGGGAAAATGGAGTACGAGAAGAAGCTTTCAGGGAACATTAAGACGGATTGCAAAAGTTTCTATAGATATGCAAAGAGAAAAAGGTTAGTAAAGACAAACGTAGATCCCCTGCAGTCAGAATCAGGGGAAGTTATAACGGGGAACAAAGAAATGGCGGACCAATTGAACAAGTACTTTGGTTCGGTATTCACTAAGGAGGACACAAACAACCTTCCGGATATAAAAGGGGTCAGAGGGTCTAATAAGAAGGAGGAACTGAGGGAAATCCTTATTAGTCGGGAAATTGTGTTGGGGAAATTGATGGGATTGAAGGCCGATAAATCCCCAGGGCCTGATGGACTGCATCCCAGAGTACTTAAGGAGGTGGCCTTGGAAATAGCGGATGCATTGACAATCATTTTCCAACATTCCATTGACTCTGGATCAGTTCCTATCGAGTGGAGGGTAGCCAATGTAACCCCACTTTTTAAAAAAGGAGGGAGAGAGAAAACAGGGAATTATAGACCGGTCAGCCTGACATCGGTAGTGGGTAAAATGATGGAATCAATTATTAAGGATGTCATAGCAGCGCATTTGGAAAGAGGTGACATGATAGGTCCAAGTCAGCATGGATTTGTGAAAGGGAAATCATGCTTGACAAATCTTCTGGAATTTTTTGAGGATGTTTCCAGTAGAGTGGACAAGGGAGAACCAGTTGATGTGATATATTTGGACTTTCAGAAGGCTTTTGACAAGGTCCCACACAAGAGATTAATGTGCAAAGTTAAAGCACATGGGATTGGGGGTAGTGTGCTGACATGGTTTGAGAACTGGTTGTCAGACAGGAAGCAAAGAGTAGGAGTAAATGGGTACTTTTCAGAATGGCAGGCAGTGACTAGTGGGGTACCGCAAGGTTCTGTGCTGGGGCCCCAGCTGTTTACACTGTACATTAATGATTTAGATGAGGGGATTAAATGTAGTATCTCCAAATTTGCGGATGACACTAAGTTGGGTGGCAGTGTGAGCTGTGAGGAGGATGCTATGAGGCTGCAGAGTGACTTGGATAGGTTAGGTGAGTGGGCAAATGCATGGCAGATGAAGTATAATGTGGATAAATGTGAGGTTATCCACTTTGGTGGTAAAAACAGAGAGACAGACTATTATCTGAATGGTGACAGATTAGGAAAAGGGGAGGTGCAACGAGACCTGGGTGTCATGGTACATCAGTCATTGAAGGTTGGCATGCAGGTACAGCAGGCGGTTAAGAAAGCAAATGGCATGTTGGCCTTCATTGCAAGAGGATTTGAGTACAGGGGCAGGGAGGTGTTGCTACAGTTGTACAGGATCTTGGTGAGGCCACACCTGGAGTATTGTGTACAGTTTTGGTCTCCTAACTTGAGGAAGGACATTCTTGCTATTGAGGGAGTGCAGCGAAGGTTCACCAGATTGATTCCCGGGATGGCGGGACTGACCTATCAAGAAAGACTGGATCAACTGGGCTTGTATTCACTGGAGTTCAGAAGAATGAGAGGGGACCTCATAGAAACGTTTAAAATTCTGATGGGTTCAAACAGGTTAGATGCAGGAAGAATGTTCCCAATGTTGGGGAAGTCCAGAACCAGGGGTCACAGTCTGAGGATAAGGGGTAAGCCATTTAGGACTGAGATGAGGAGAAACTTCTTCACCCAGAGAGTGGTGAACCTGTGGAATTCTCTACCACAGAAAGTTGTTGAGGTCAATTCACTAAATATATTCAAAAAGGAGTTAGATGAAGTCCTTAATACTAGGAGGATCAAGGGGTACGGCAAGAAAGCAGGAATGGGGTACTGAAGTTGCCTGTTCAGCCATGAACTCATTGAATGGCGGTGCAGGCTAGAAGGGCCGAATGGCCTACTCCTGCACCTATTTTCTATGTTTCTATGTTTCTCAGAGAGTTGCAGGGCTGGGGGAGGTTTCAGAGATGGGAAGATATACAGATATGTCCTTTAACAGCATTTAGGACTAAAGGGCATTTAAGCTGTGTATATCTTCCTGTCACAGGCTGCGGTGAAGGTTGTTATCCAAACAGGGCTATCCAGCAATTCATCTTTCACAGCACCAGTCAGTTTTATGCCTCTCGAGCCCTTCACACTGTTGTCAAGCTGGCCAATTAACTGGCTTTGTTAATGTAAACCCATTGCTGCCTGTGGCTGATATTGTATTCAGTGATCCAGGTGAAGTGAAAGATTGTTTCCGAATACCTCACACCTCCTTTCAGATGGAAGCATGCGGGCAAGAGTGATAGGAAGACGGAACCCTCAGGATAGTCAGCGTGCTTCATCCTTTGTTTTCAAATGTCTACATTCTTGACGGTGCACATTCCTCCCCAATTCTACTGCTGCTGGAAAAGGGTAGAGAGATACTACAGCAATAGGATGCGCTGAAAGCACTGAACTTAATGTTTTACCAAACTCTCTCCCTGACAGTTACCACAGTTGCTCGATCTCTGCTGCTGCAGAACATATAGATTGCAAATGGGCAGGGAACCAGAGAGAGGTGTGAACAAGTGAGACTGTCAGTGGGGACATGGCAGCATTAGGTGGGAGGGCTGGATTGGAAAGTCTTTTGGTGGACGGGAAAGGCTTGTACCTTGAAAGGACTCATGTTTGTTCTTCTACCCTCATTGCTGATCTAGGTGAAAAGACCTTCGAGTTTGGAAGTTGGATGTTATTTCAAGCTTAAGGGTGTGAATTTCCTTGGCGATCTCCTGCCGTAACGTAGGCAAAAACCTTGGCGAAATGGCGGGAGATTGACAGAAATTCCTGGTATGATTGTCCGTTTGGCTTCTAACCCCTTGGTTAGAACATCTTGGGTTCAAGCCCCACGATGGACTTGAGCACATAATCTAGGCTGACTCTGCAGTGCAGTGCTGATGTGTGTTGCACTGTCAGAGGTGCCGTCTTTCAGATGAGATGCTAAGCTGAAGCCTAGCTTCCCTAGCTTCGATGGGTGTAAAAGGTCCCATGGCACTAATTTGAAGAAGAGCTTATAAGAACATAAGAAAAAGGAGCAGGAGTAGGCCATTTGGCCCCTCAAGCCTGCTCCGCCATTCAATAAGATCACGGCTGATCTGATCATGGACTCAACTCTACTTCTCTGCCTGCTCCCCATAACCCTTGACTCCCTTATCACTCAAAAATCTGTCTCTCTCCATCTTAAATATATTCAAAGACCCAGCCTCCACAGCTCTCTGGGGAAGAGAATTCCAAAGATTCACGAACCTCTGAGAGAAGAAATTCCTCCTTTTTAAATGGGCGACCCCTTATTCAGAAATGATGCCCTCTAGTTCTAGATTCCCCCATGAGCTTGGGCAGTTATCCCCGGTGTCTTAGATAACATTCCTCCCTCAATCATCACCATCTGACCATTCATTCATTTGCTGTTTGAGGGACCTCGTTGTGAGATAATTAGCTGTTGTGTTGCCTATATTACAGCAGTGTCTGTATTTCAGAGGTAATCTGTCGCTTTTAAAATGCTTTGGGACACCTGAAGGAAATAGTAAGACACTGTCGTGTCTTTTTGTAAGTCCCAGTAAGGTCAGGGTTCCCGATTATTTTCCACTGGCACCGACACTACGTCTGTTTTCTCTGCAGAGGACGTCTTTGTGCTCAACGGGAAGGACAAAAAGAACCCACTGATCTACGGAGTTTTTACAACATCCAGGTAAGGGCCTTGTCCAAAGAGAAGCTTGGGCCGGTGATTTCACCAATACTCTGTCAAGAATGAAACCAAATCAATGTTATAGTGAAAGCTGGGTTCTAATGAATAGGGAGCCAAATTCCCAGTCTCACTGACTACCCAAAGCTCAGTGCAGGAGTGATGGAGTCAGCTTCATTCACTCGGAGCTGCTTGAAACATCTGCTCAGCAAATCATTCAGGCTGAAGTGTCTCTTGGACTGAAGCAACCGACTGACAAAACAAAGTCACTCCTTTCAAGAACTCTGCGTCCCTCTAACTCTAGCCTCCTTTGCATTCCCCACTTCCTTCACCACACCTCTTCCAAAGAATTCCCTCCCTAAACCTCTCCGCCTCTCTCTCCTCCTTTGTGTAAGCTGCGGCTCAGTGGGTAGCACTCTGAGTCAGAGGTTTATGCGTTCAAATCCCACTTCAGGGACTTGAGCACAGAACTCTAGGCTGACACTCCAGTGCAGCGCTGAGGGAACGCTGCATTGTCGGAGATTTCATCTTTCGGATGAGACGTTAAACCGAGGCTCCGTCTGCCCCCTCAAGTGGACGTAAAAGATCCCATGGCACTATTTCGAAGAAGAGCAGGGGAGTTATCTCCGGTGAGCTGACTGATATTTATCCCTCAATCAACATAACAAAAAAATAGATTGTCATTATCACATTGCTGTGTGTGGGAGCTTGCTGTGTGCAAATTGGCTGCCGTGTTTCCCACATTACAACAGTGACTACACTCCAAAAGTACTTCTTTGGCTGTAAAGCACTTTGAGACATCCGGTGGTCGTGAAAGGCGCTATATAAATGCAAGTCTTTCTTTCTTTAAGATGATTCTGAAAACCTACTACTTTGACCAAGCCCCTGCCCTAATATCTCCTTCTTTGGCTCTGTGTCAATTTACTTCTGACTACACTCCTGTGAAATACCTTCGACCATTTCCGACGCTAAAGGTGCTGTATAAGTGCAAGGTGTTGTTGTATGTCAATGAGAACAGGATGGGGCTCGGCTGTAACAAACACCAAAGCCAAATCACCATGTGGACGCTCACTGTCCTGGCAAGTATTGATTGCCTGTTGCCACCCCTGGCGTGTACCACAGCAAGTGCCGGCATCTTCAAACTGGAAACTTAAAGGTTATAGGTAGCCAAACAGTTCGAGAATCCCACCCAGAATTTCATGTTGGTTAAGATAAATAAAGCTGCACAAAAAACCCGCAGTCTGTTATCTGAGAGTTCATTGCCGACCCCTGACTGGCAGCAGGCAGTTAGGAAACTACAAAGTGTCTCTTCAAAAGGTTGTGATGTGTTGATAAGGGGCTTGTTTATTTGTGAAGCTCTGAGGGAAGAAGGAGCAGGGCCCTTGATCCTGACTCGTGCTGTGGGTGTGGTTAGTGAGTTAATTTGTGAAACTGTATATTTTCAGCGCACACTCCTCAGTGAATATTCAACTGGCAGTGGAAGTGTACATTTAAAATCCATTCTTCCCATTTTTGCCAAGATTATTAAGTTGTGTTTTAAAACAGTCCTTCATGTGTCAGCTGTGGCTCAGTGGGTGTACTCCTGTCTCTGAGTCAGAAGGTTGTGGGTTCAAGTCCCAGTCCAGACACATGAGCACAAAAATCTAGGCTGACACTTCAGTGCAGTACTGAGGGAATGCTGCACTGTCAGAGGTGCCGTCTTTCGGATGAGATGTTAAAACAAGGCCCCGTCTGCTCTCTCAGGTGGACGTAAAAGATCCCGTGGTACTATTTCGAAGAAGAGCAGTTAGCCCAGTGTCTTGGCCAATATTTATCCCTCAATCAACATCATTAAAAAAAGCAAATGATCACATTGCTGTTTGTGGGAGCTTGCTGTGCGCAAATTGGCTGCCATGTTTCCTACATTACCACAGTGATTACACTTTCAAAAGTACTTCATTGGCTGTAAAGTGCTTTGGGACATCTGGTGGTCGTGAAAGGCGCTATGTAAATGAAAGTCTTTTTTCATTTTAATCATGAGTCTACCTTTCAAAATCTGCCAACACCATAGAACTTGACTTTTTAAATGTTGCAGTACAGTGGTTTGGAGTTATTTATGTCACAGTTTTGTTTTTCCCTCCTGAAATGATGGCCTTTTCTGATAAAATACTTGGAATTGTTTGAAGACTGCAGTTGCTGAACCATGATTTCCAAATGCGTTCTCCCGACTGAGTAGGTGCTGTCTGGTGGGTGGTCCTTGGTTGCAGTGCCAGAACACAGGGTGCTAGGACATGGCCTCTTTGATTGAACACAGTGATGTGCCACTCTTGTGCACGTTGTCACAGACAGGGCAGTAAGTGGAAGCCAGGCGCTCAACTTGAAGGAAGAGAATGGGCAGTGAACGAACTCGTGGTCAATTCAACTGAAGCCTGGAAACAAATTGCATGCTCCTGGGACTGATGGTCCCAGGACTGGGGTGGGTGGGTATGCATTAGTGCAGTGTCTATTGACACCACTGTGTCAACCAATTAGTTGGAGGTGGGGTGGAACTTACAGTAGGACTCGCAGCAGTCTAATTCACAACAAAGTCTATTTACTCAGTGAACAGAGTCTATTTAAACAGCACACTGCAGCAAACAATATACAGAATCTATTTAAACAGTCTCTTTATGAACTACAGCAAACAGAACTCAGACCCAAAACTACAGCAGTCTCCTACTACACAGTGAGTGGAGGATAGTTCCATACAGCAGTGCGGTCTCCACTTGTGAATGCTGGGGGAATTACTCAATCGTCTCCATTCTGTCACTATATGCAGGCGTATTAGTGAGAGGGGAGAAAATAAGCACTGTAGTGATAGAATGCTCCCTATATTCTCCTTATATGTACAGTGCAATTTGTACCTTGCTGCATCCTCATCGTATTGAAATCAAGCTTCATTGTGCAATCTCCTGTTCCAACTCTTTCTTTCCCAGATCCTCAAAAGTGTGCAAATCTCCCTCAGTCTCTGCCTCCCTCAGTCTCTGCCTCCCTCAGTCTCTGCCTCCCTCAGTCTCTGCCTCCCTCAGATTCTGCCTCCCTCAGTCTTTGGGGCCAATTTTCCACATGGCCGATTTTTGCCGCAGTTGTAGACGTACATCCGATTTGTTTCAACAGCGCCCGACAGCGGCAAAAAAAAAGTTGCAAGTTTCACCGGAATAAACTTTGAATTTGGAGCGGTGCAGATTGTCCTTAAGCTTAAGGACTGTGCCAAAACCTGTGGTTGCCAGGGTAACAAGAGACACACTGAAGGGCTGAGGCTGGGAAGTGAAACATCCGCTGCTCCTATCCTGGCCTGAATGGCACCCCACCCCCAACCCCGGTGCCACTGCTATCCTGGGCCAAAGGCCCCCCTCCCCCGCGCCTGGTGCCATGTCTTCAGCTCCGCTAAAACAATGGCGTCTTCTCTGCGCCGATTTTCTTCACTTCAGGGAAGGTTTTCAGAATGGTCACTGCGCCGTTTTAGGAAAAATCCTACTTGGCCAAACTCACTTAAATGGCCAGAAATGGCACAGCCAGCATCCCCAGTGACGTCAAAAAATCAGGAACTAAAAAAAATCAGACAGGAGTAGTTCAGGATGGTGCAGAAACTTTGGCGAAACTTGCAGATTTTAGTCTGCTCCAAAAAAAAAGCGTAGGCCAAAAAAATGGCACAGAATGGTGGCGAAAATTCAGCCCATAGCCTCTGTCCTCCAGTCTGCAGTCTTTACCTGAGCCACTGTTTCCTGATTTACCTTGTCTGCCTTTTAGCCTTTCTGACCTTAGTGCTGTCTGTTCATTAGGCCTTCACCCTTCGCCTAGCCTTGTAGTGAAAGATGATCAAAACCTGTGTACAGGTATAATGTCTTTTTCTTTGTGTATCTGCCCTCTTCTGAGGGTAATGATTCATGCTGGGGACTTCCACTGAAGATACTGTTATAATATCCAGCTGTCAATCACTGCCATTATATAGACCTATAAAAAGGACGGTACAGGTCTGGCTAATAACCAACAATAAACAGCTCAACAACAACTTGCATTTATAGTATCTTTAACATAGAAAAGCATCTCCAGATGCTTCACAGGAGGGTAATCAGACAAAAATTGGCACAAAAAAGACAGCAGCCACTGTGGGGGCACCTCCCCTTCAAGCGCGGCCGGGACACCACAAACATTCCAGCTTCTCGCACTGAGAATCTGTCGGTGGCATCGCCCATGCAGACCTCGCTGTCACGGGGCAATTTCCCCCCACGTGGGCGCAAAGGGGCTGGCGTGGGGCGCAAAGGGGTCAGTGCGGGGCGCAAGGGGGCCGTGCAGGACGCAAAGGGATCGGCACACAGGGCGATGATGTCATCGCCGGTGCCCGGCTCAAACCCTTTTCCGCCCACCGATCCCTGGGGCAATTTTAGGTGGGGGGGTGGGGGCTCTCTGCGTGCAGCACCCGGGCAAAAACCCTTTAGCACGCCCTTAGTGCCAGCCGCTGGCGCTAACTTGCCCCGTGCAAAGGGGCAATTTCGGCCCCTGGGAAAGGTGGCCAACAGCTTGGTCAAGGAGGTAGGTTTGACGGAAGGCCATAATGGTAGAACGTCTTAGAGAGGAAATTGCAAGGCTTATGGCCTGGACAGCTGAAAGTAGGGCTGCCAGTGGTGCAGTGAAGGAAGTGGAGGACCCACACGAGGCCAGAATTGGAGGAAAGCAGAGTTCTCAGAGGGTTGTAGGATTGAAGAAGGTTACAGAGATAGGGAGGGGCGAGACCTTGACGATATTGTAACACGGGGGCGAGAAGTTTAAATTGGAGGCATTGGGGGACCAGCGAGCCAAAGTAGGTCAGCGAGTACAGGGGTGATGAGGGAGTTGGAAATTGGTGCGGGTTCCCTCACAATGGTGCCGATCTGAATCTGAAAGAGTTCAAAACCACTGGAATTTACAGTTGGCTGCGTGGGAGGCAACACTGGGAGTGAGCGCGGGTCACTGGGCTGTCTCTCCAGCGACAGGTCTGCTGATATTTTGTCTGCTGATTTTTGATATGTTATTGCTCTGTGCAGCAGCAAGGCTTGACTTCAGCTATCAGCAGCTCTGCCTGATAGAGCAGATAAGGTTTCTAAACAAGCTGTAATTATCATTCCAGAAGCAGCATGTCGCTGGCAATGTACACAGAAAGCCCATGGCTCCATGTCCCGGGCTGGCACCAGGTGTGTGGCATTCGTAGGCTGGTCAGGGTTGGCATCGAGTTTAATTGCTACCTGTGTTCTCACATGCTGGGCTACAGTTCCAAAAGTGCTGCCCTCTCATGCAAACACGCACTTTTCATTTTGAGAACATCAGCAGTTATTTTAGTTCACTTTTGGGATGCGGGCAAGGTTGGCATTTATTGCCTGTCCAGAGTTGCCCCCTGAGAAGGTGGGCGCTGGGCCTTGTCCTTGGCCCGCTGTAGGCCATGTGGTGAAGGCGCTCCCATTGTGCATGATGGCAAGCTATTTGACTGTGCGTGGCATCGCAGCCAAGATCGATCCCATCCACACCCAAGTGTCCACATAAATGCACTTTCCAGTAGCAAGAACCCTGGCTGATTATTTTTTTCCTTTTCCGACTTTGGCCAACTTTACTGCCCTTTCCTCTGTCCTCTTACCCTGCCTGGTAACATACAGGTTTAGAAAGCTCGGCTGAAGATTCTTAGTTTCACATTAACTCTTTGGTTGCAGCATAACTAAGACCACCGATTTCCACCTCTGTAACATCGCCAGTCTCCGCCCCTGCCTCAGCTCATCTGCTGCTGAAGCCCTCGTCCATGCCTTTGTTACCTCTAGACTTGACGATTCCAACGCACTCCTGGCTGGCCTCCCACATTCTACCCTACGTAAACTAGAGGTGATCCAAAACTCGGCTGCCCGTGTCCTAACTCACACCAAGTCCTGCTCACCCATCATCCCTGTGCTCTCTGACCTATATTGGCTCCCGGTTAAGCAATGCCTCGATTTCAAAATTCTCATCCTTATTTTCAAATCCCTCCATGGCCTCGCCCCTCCCTATCTCTGTAATCTCATCCAGCCCTACAAGCCCCCGAGATGTCTGCGCTCCTCTAATTCTACCCTCTTGAGCATCCCTGATGATAATCGCTCAACCATTGATGGCCGTGCTTTCTGTTGCCTAGGCCCCAAGCTCTGGATCTCCCAGCCTAAACCTCTCATCCTCTCTACCTCTCTTTCCTCCTTCAAGTCACTCCTTAAGACAAGCTTTTGGTCACCTGCGCTAATTTCTACTTATGCGGCTCGGTGTTAAATTTTTGTCCTGTGAAACGCCTTTGGACGTTTCACTACATTTAAGGCGTTATACAAATACAAGTTGTTGTTGTTGCTAGGTACTGTCTAGGGAAATTACAGTTGCCATGAGCTGGCTCGTGTGCGCACTAGGTCCGTGCAGCAGAGCTGGTCTCCAGTCGTCTTGGTTAATCCTTGCCACTGGACCAAGACCTGGCTCTGTCGAGCCCGTGTGGTGGCTGGTGTTCAATGGCTGCCACACGTTAGAAAAACTCCACGCACAGGCATCTTCCACCCTTCAACATGTAGTTCGGGACCTGGAATGTCAGGTCCTTCATTGAAACACCTGTGGACTCATCCCTTTTTGGTGTGGAAGCAAGTCATCCTTGATACGAGGGACTGCCTAAGAAACCCATTCATGGAGAGAGAGAATTGGTTCAAGTTTTTAACTCAAGCTGCTGAGCTGCTAAAACAAGTAGTAATACAGTAATAAAAGTTTACTGATGCTTGTCACCCCGGGATCACCCTACCTCAGGGCATCAGCTTGCAGAATGATAGCAGGAGAATGGAGCCAAGGAAGAAGAATCCCAAACCCCAGTGGCAGACTTACCTCTCCAGATCCCAGCAGTCAAACTGTGCCCACTGGCTGGAGAGTTGATAACCAGTGCATGCAGGTTGGCCAAAGAACCGAAGGGGAGATGAGGGGAGTTTTATTTTAAAACGCAGCGAGTTGTCATGGTCTGGAACGCACTGCCTGAAAGGATGGAGAAAGCAGATTCAATAATAACGTTCAAAAAGGAATTGGTTAAAGGAAACGTTTGCAGGGCAATGGAGAATAGGCAGGGGAGTGGGATTAGTTGGATAGCTCTTTCCAAGAGCCAGCGTAGGCACAGCAAGCCGAATAGCCTCCTTCTGTGCTGTAAGATTCTATGATGATCCAGACCGGCTAGTCAGCTGCTCACCTCTCTGCAACCCAATTCAGGGAGGCACCAAAACCCTGGATAAAAGGTTCCGTGTTCAGATATCCAGCCTCCAAGTAGCACTTCCAGCAGTTGTCGACCCAAGCCTCAGCTTCCTGTCAAGCTGCTTCCCAAGTGGTGGCAGGACATCCACAGGGCTGCTTACAATGAGCGAAACACCACGGCCGCGACTTTTCTCACTGCTCTGCCGCTGTAACTTCACTGGAAGCGTGGTAGAAACCCCATCTCTGCGCATAAACGTGGATCCCAGCACTCTTCTGGCGATGTTACGGTGGCAGAACGGGGCAGGTGCAAGGAAATTCCGGGCCCTCGACGTTCTGGACGCCCAGGTTTGTGTACCAGATCATAGAATCATAGATAGTTACAGCACGGAAGGAGGCCATTTTGGCCCATCGTGTCCGCGCCGGCCGACAAGAGGCTATCCAGCCTAATCCCACTTTTCAGCTCTAGGTCCGTAGCCCTGCAGGTCACGGTACTCCAAGTGCCCATCCAAGTACTTTTCATATGTGATGAGGGTTTCTGCCTCTACAACCCTTTCAGGCAGTGAGTTCCAGACCCCCACAACCCTCTGCGTGAAGAAATTTCCCCTCAATACTCTCTAAACCTTCTACCAATTACTTTAAATTTATGCCCCCTGGTTGTTGACCCCTCTACTAAGGGAAATAGGCCCTTTCTATCCACTATATCTAGGCCCCTCATAATTTTATACACCTCAATGAGGTCTCCCCTTAGCCTCCTCTGTTCTAAGGAAAACAAACCCAGCCTATCCAATCTGTCCTCGTAGCTAAGATTCAACTCCTGGCAATATTTTGGTAAATCTCCTCTGTGCCCCCCTCTCCAGTGCAATCACGTTCTTCCTATAATGCAGTGACCAGAACTGCATGGAGTACTCCAGCTGTGGCCTAACCAGTATTTTATACAGTTCAAGCATAACCCCCCTGCTCTTGTGTTCTATGCCTCAGCTAATAAAGACAAGCATTCCATATGCCATCTTAACCACCTTATTTACCTGGCCCGCTACTTTCAGGGATCTGCATTCCAAGGTCCCTTTATTCCTCTACACTTCTCAGTATTCTACCATTTAATGTGTATTCCATTTCCTTGTTAGCCCTCCCCAAATGCATTACCTCACACTTCTCTGGATTAAATTCCATTTGCTACTGCTCTGCCCACCTGACCAGTTGATTGATATCCTCCTGCAGGCCACAGATCTGCTCCTTGCCAACTGCTTAATCCAGGTCTTCATGTAAGGGGCTTTAGCAACGTGATGTGCGCACCATGAGATTGACTGTCCCACCAGGGTGGCGAACGATTGGTTGATGAATGCCAGACTCCTCCCTCCCAGCAACCCATTTTTTGCCACAAATCCACCTTGCGGCTTGGTTCCGGCTCTCGCGTGTGGGCTGGAGGAAGCCACTGTGTTGCGTTGCATACTGAGGCGTTCTGAATCACGTTTGGACACTTGGCTTATACCCTGGGCCTTCCCTATTATTGAAGAAAGAGCAAAGTGAACTTGTTCCCTTTACAGAACAGTCCTTCAAAACTGTGCTGCGTTATCTTGTAGAACAAAGATTTTAACATTTGAAATTAATTTCAGTCCCAAAGCAACTGGTTCAGCCAACTGAAGAATATAGTTAGGAGATTGTTTTGAGCTCGTGTCTCAATAGCACCTCACTCCTTATTTGGGGCATGATTGCTTATTCACTGGCAGTTCAGTTAGTCAACTCAGGAGTAGGTTTATTTAAATATTGCGAGAGGAAATGCAATGACACTTTATTTTTTTTCTTTTGTAGCAATATTCTCAATGGGTCAGCTGTCTGTGTATACAAGATGGCCGACATTATAATGGCCTTCAAAGGAGAATTTGCACACAAAGAGGGTCCTGACTACAAGTGGGCGACCTATCCGGGACGGGTGCCTTTCCCTCGTCCTGGCACGGTGAGTGATGTTAACAATCTGTGAACCAGTGCTGACCAGTGAGCACGGCGCTCTGGGCTGTATCATCGGAAGGAGTGTGTCTCATTGACTTAAAACTGAATCTCTTTTTGCTCTCTTAATCTGATGCATCAGTCTGGGATAATTGCTACATCGTATCAATATAGCAGGTGAAGAATGTGAAATAAGAAAGCATGGGAGAGGAGAAGGGCCAACAATCCAAACCTACAGGCCTCACTCAATCTGCTCTATCATAGATTGTAGAAAGATAGAGAGAAATCGGGATCACCCAGCATTAGTTTTAAGTTTACACGTCATTCGCATTACGCAGCATCATCATTACATGGCATTGGCACTGCGCGCCATTAACATTACACGCCATTAGCAATATGCGGCATTATCATTCCATGCCATTCACATTCCATGCCATTCACATTACACGCCATTAGAAGTGATGACACTTCAACAATAATTTATTCCCGAAGCCGTGAACACCGCTATATTTTGATTGCAACAAAACACACTGGCAATCTATTTGAAATAGAAAAATAGATGGATGTTTTGGGTGGGACGCTTCATCAGAACTGGATAATTATTAACTTGAAAACCCTGATCCGGGGATAATCCTGATTGAAATATAAATCCTTTGACAAACCAGTTGTGAGCTCATCAGGGTTAACCATGTCGGTTTAAGGGAAAAAAATTGACCAGGATATCTGGAGAATTTCTTTTGAATGAGCATTAATTACACTTAATAAGTCAAGGAGCATGGTCTTCCGTGTATTACATGATCAAAACAAGCAACCCTCTGACCCTTCTATGTTGTTTCACTGTGCAGCAAACTCTGAATCATTGGTGAGTGTTTAGCAAAGCCTCAAATTGCAGAGCCTTACCTGTCACGGTCTTAGGTTTGCACATCTCACTTATTTACAGTGTCCCAGCAGCACCTATGGGAGCTACAGGTCCACCCGCGAATACCCGGATGAGGCGATGTTCTTTATCCGTACCCACCCACTCATGCACAACTCGGTCTACCCCGTCAATCAGCGGCCGGTGTTGGTGCGAGTCGGCGTGGACTACAAGTTTACTCGGCTTGCTGTGGACCGTGTTGAGGCGGTGGACGGACAATATGACGTGATGTTTATCTCAACAGGTGGGTGGTTTCAACCCTCATTTTTTTTTAAAGCCACCAACCAGCTCTCTAAAAAGATTATGTGTTAATAACGACTTTATAATGGGGCATTACATTTAAATTAAGTTAGCCTCTCACTAATTAAGCAATTGTATCAAAATGGCTATTTTGGGTTTGCCTCATCTCCCCAGCAGCAAAATAATTAAAATCAAAACCCTCCAAAATATTTTGCAAATCTTTTACACCATGTGCAAGTTAAAAACCTACCACGAGTGCAGAATATAAGCGTCTAATGTACCGTTGCATGTTGTAGAATAAGGTAATTGGATAATCTTCCTCTGGTAAAGGCATCAGCTTTAGTTACTGGTTTTGCCAGTGTATTATAGCAGCAACAAAACTGGTGGGAGTTCACCTTAGAAATGTTGTAGATTGTTGTTCACTTGGAGTCATCATCATCGTCATAGGCAGTTCCTCGAAACGAGGATGACTTGCTTCCACGCCAAAAAAGGACGAGTTCACAGGTGTTTCAATGAAGGACCCAAACTACATCCTCAAGGGTGGAAGATGCCTGTGCGTGGATTTTTTTAACGTGTGGTGGCCATTATACACCAGCCACCACACGGACTTGACAGAGCTAGGTCTTGATCCAGTGGCAAGGATTACCCAAGACGACTGGAGACCAGCTCTGCTGCACGGACCTAGTGCGCGCACATATCACAGTGTGCCAGTGCTTGGAGTACCAGACTAGTGACCGCCCCATTTCTACCGGTCATACAAACATACGGCGGGAAAGGTGAAGAAAGACCATCAGGTACTGCCCTTCCTATCCATTAGACAGAGGAGTTTCCTATACCAGTCTCTTCCACTAGTGGTAGTCCTGTGACTGACAAAAATAAAGAGAAAAAAAGCTATGGCCAATTCCAGCAAGAACTCTGGGAAATCCCTTCCTGATTCATAAGGCAAACAAGAAAAGTCCATGAGCCCTGTCCATTCTCCTTCTCCTTCTCATCCTTGCCCTGCTCCTCATCTTCATCCTCCTCCACCCTCTCCTCCTAGTCTTCCTGCTCCACATCCTCCTTCTTTCCCCTCCTTGTCTTCCTCCTTCTCTTTGTCTTTCTCCTTTCTTCCTCCTCGTCCTTGCCTTCCTTGTTAGCCTGACTCACAATGCCCCTACCAGAAGAACTAGCTAGATCCCGATGTGGGGGTCACCACTTCACCCTGCTGGATGGTCAGCCCAGTATTCAGAGGCCGGAGCTCTGGTCTGCTGATCGCCAGGATGACCTGTCCATTCCTGGAGTCCCAAATTTTTCCATCCTTAGGATTCAACTCCATTAGTTTCAGTTCATGCTTTGCGACAAGATGACAGTTATCAACCAGCTTCAGTATTTCCGTCAGCACTGGGATGCCCCATTGAATTGAGGACCACCTGCCCCCAGCTACCGGTTCTGTGGGTACCTTACAGCCAGCAGATGGGGAGACGTTCACACCAACAGTCTGAGTGGAAGTTAAAGGCCAATGGGTTAAAGCATTTTACCACCAAATACTTGTGCATTTTTTGTACTCATCATGAAATGTTCTCTATAGCCCCTGATGAATTGTGACTGACCTCTGGGTACTGCACTGTAGCGCTGCAGCTCATAATGGCCACCACTTGATGTTGCTAGAGTATCCAGAAGCTAGCTGGCACTCTTGGTTGGGCTGTAACAGTCATTTTACACCAGAACGTTGTGCCAGTCTCGTGTTATTGGACCAGTGGGGCCTCAAAGTAGTATTTAAAAAATCAACTCTGTAAATCTAATTTTTCTAGTCTTAGTTGCAGTACGCAATAACATACTTCAGCTTTTCATCCTGGCACATAGCAAGAACTGCTTAATCAGTCCGAGGAGGGATTTTGTGCTTGTTTTGGGTATTGATGAAAGCAGAGAAAGTAAAGGGCCTGGCTGATGCTGTAGGTTGGAATGTCTGATCCTCCCTCACTGATTACACAGAGACATTGAAGACTGGTGCATGCAGGCTGCAGTTTGTAAAGCAAGAGCTGATAGTCCTATTGTATTTCTCTACAGACACTGGGGTGGTCCTCAAATCTATCTATGCTCCTAAAGCAAACCAGGATGTAGAAGAGATCGTTCTCGAAGAGTTGGAGGTATTCCAGGTAAGTGGAAATAATTACAGAGCTGACCGAACAGAACTAACTCCATATAAAGATGTACCTTATTTAAAGTACCAAATTACTTTCTATTCACTTCACTAACACAGAACATTGAAGGATGAATTTGACAGGTGACGTCAGACATGCAAGCACAACGATAGCCTTTGTGATGCAACGGGTGAAATTGGTCCATAGCAGTGGCGCGGAATGGTCTCATTGCAAATTGGCAGTCCGCTTTACTCCATGCCCAATTTTCATTTAAAGAGTGAAAGGAGACTCAGACAAGGTGAGGAAGAGTGAGGGGAGACCCAGCCATGGTGAGGAGGGGTGAGGGGAGACCCAGCCATGGTGAGGAGGGGTGAGGGGAGACCCAGCCATGGTGAGGAGGAGTGAGGGGAGACCCAGACATGGTGAGGAGGAGTGAGGGAACCCAGCCATGGTGAGGAGGGGTGAAGGAACGCAGACATGGTGAGGAGGAGTGAGGGGAGACCCAGCCATGGTGAGGAGGAGTGAGGGGAGACCCAGACATGGTGAGGAGGGGTGAGGGGAGACCCAGCCATGGTGAGGAGGGGTGAGGGGAGACCCAGCCATGGTGAGGAGGAGTGAGGGGAGACCCAGACATGGTGAGGAGGAGTGAGGGAACCCAGCCATGGTGAGGAGGGGTGAAGGAACCCAGACATGGTGAGGAGGAGTGAGGGGAGACCCAGACATGGTGAGGAGGGGTGAGGGGAGACCCAGCCATGGTAAGGAGGGGTGAGGGGAGACCCAGCCATGGTGAGGAGGGGTGAAGGAACCCAGACATGGTGAGGAGGGGTGAGGGGAGACCCAGCCATGGTGAGGAGGGGTGAGGGGAGACCCAGCCATGGTGAGGAGGGGTGAGGGGAGACCCAGACATGGTGAGGATGAGTGAGGGGAGACCCAGACATGGTGAGGAGGGGTGAGGGGAGACCCAGCCATGGTGAGGATGAGTGAGGGGAGACCCAATCATGGTGAGGAGGGGTGAGGGGACCCAGTCATGAAGGGGGATATATGAACAATAAGAACATAAGAAATAGGAGCAGAAGTAGGCCGTACGACCCCTCGTGCCCGCTCCACCATTCAGTAGATCATGGTTGATCTTCTACATCAACTCAACTTTCCCACCATATCCTTTGATTCCCGTAGTGTCCAAAAATCTATCGACAATATACTCAATGACTGAGCATCCACAGCGCTCTCAGGTAGAAAATTCCAAAGATTCACCACCCTCTGAGTGAAGAAATTTCTCCTCCTCTCCATTTTAAATGGCTGACCTCTTATCCTGAGACACTGTCCCCTAGTTTTAGACTCTCCATCCAGGGGAATTAGCCTCTCAGCATCTTGGGAGAGAGAAACAGAGCTAACGTTTTAGGTCGAAGACCTTATTCAAAAAGTTCTGATGAAAGGTCATCGACCTGAAACGTTAACTCTGTTTCTCTCTCCAAGATGCTGCCTGACCTGCTGAGTATTTCCAGCATTTTCTGTTTTTATTTTGGATTTCCAGCATCTGCAGTATTTTGCTTTAGTTTCTCTCAGCAGCTAACTTGTCAAGCCCTCTAAGAATTTTATGCGTTTCAATGAGATCACCTCTCATTCTTCTAAACTCCAGAGAATAAGGGCCCATTCTACTCAATATATCCTCATAGGACTACCCTCACATCTCAGGAATCAATCTAGTGAACTTCCGTTATACCCCCTCGAAGACAAGTATATCCTTCCTTAGGTAAAGAGACCAAAACTGTACACAGTATTCCAGATGAGATCTCACCAAAGTCCTACATAATTGCAGTAAGAATTCCTTACTCTTATACTCCAACCCCTTTGCAATAAAGGCCAACATACCATTTGCCTTTCTAATTGCTTACCATACCTGCATGTTCACTTTCTGTGATCCGTGGACAAGGACCCCCAATCCCTCTGCATACCAACATTTACTAGTTTCTCAAATAAAAAAAATATATTCTGCTGTTCTATTCTACCTACTAAAGTGGATAATTTTGCATTTTCCCACAACATACTCCATCTGCTACTTTCTTGCCCGCTCACTTAACCTGTCTATATCCCTTTGCAGCCACTTTGTGTCCTCCTTACATCCTCCTCCTCCTCCTTCAAGAGGCGCTTCAGCCGGACTGCGTAATGGTGTGCCGAGGTCCAGTCATGGTGGGAAGGCACTGTGAAAAGGCACAGCAGTCTTGTGCAGATGCTGAGAGGACTGGTCTCTTTACCTAAGGAAGGATATACTTGTCTTCGAGGGGTTATAACGGAAGTTCACTAGATTGATTCCTGAGATGTGAGGGTAGTCCTATGAGGATATATTGAGTAGAATGGGCCCTTATTCTCTGGAGTTTAGAAGAATGAGCAGCTGGTGTGAGAGACACTGAGACTGAGAAACAGGAGGGTGATATCATATGGCCCCTCGCATTCTAGATTAATGTAGCCACTTGGCTTAGGTAGCAGAGAGATTGAGACATCCGTGGAGCTGCATCAAACAAACGGTGTCTTCAGGAGAGATGGAGACAACATTTGAAGGAGGTGTGGGGGTGGGGGGGTGTGGGGGATTCAGAACCATTATTTTAAGTAACAAAGGAATCTAAGTTAACGGAGATACAATTCAAAGGAGCTGTATATTTAGACAGCGTAAAAATTCCTGATCCGTGCACAATCCTAATAAGGACATTTCTTGGCCAATCACTTATGCATTTATAATGTTTCAGTCAAGCAATGCTAGATGTGAGTGCGCTTGCCATGGATTTTAGCACTCCAGGGACTACTTTGGCATGAGATGTATCAGAAATCCAAACTAGACCCTGCTGTGCTAAAAACTACATGAATGCCGCCCACTGAATTATTATTGCCAAGAGATTAGACAGAAAACACACTTTTTTCGAGAGCCTTTTTTAATATTACATCTTTTTTAATGTATTTTCTGTCGCTGTGTGTGATCCTTCTCCTGAACTCTTCCTCACAACTCTAAAGCATAAAAACAAAACATTTGAGGGACTGACTAAAACCCAAAGAAGTAGTGAATGACTTGTGGTGCTGTTACCCAATCAGAACCCTGCTATAGGCATGGTGGCCATTTAATTGAAAGGTGACCCAGGTTACAATAGTTATGTAATAACACAAGGAACTGTTTGTTTTCTGATCAGGGGTAAAGAGGATGAATATTCATCTTAATTATCTCATATAGCCCAAATACAATAAAAGGACATATCTGTACACTTCCTGGGGCCTCTCAGTTTTCCTTCTTTTCCACACTTTAAAATTGCTGGTCAGAAGGAGCCTTTAGATAAGTCACTTGGTGTAAAAGCCCCTCTTCAGTGGCATCAGGAGTGAGGAGCTCTGCCCATAGCCCTCTATCCCAGGATATGGACAAAGAGGAACCTCACAACAAAAAACAAACTCGTCTTATGTACGATGGGGAGAAATAATATATATTTTTCCTTAATTCATGGGACGTGGGCGTTGCTGACAAGGCCAGCATTTGTTGCCCATTCCTAGTTGCTCAGGAGTGAGTGGCTTGTTGGGCCACTTCAGAGGGAAGTTAAGAATCAACTACGTTGGTGTGAGACTGGAGTCACGTATAGGCCAGACCGGGTGAGGACGGTAGGTTTCCTTCCCTTAAGGACATTGATGAACTAGTTCGGTTTTACTACAATCCAACAATTACTAGCTTTTTATTTACATATTTTTAAAAACTGGATCCAAATTCGGATCCACAACTCACTTTCAGGCCTCTGGATTACTAGTCCAGTGACATTACTACTACACCACCGTACCCCGTGAGTTTGAAACAAATCATGTTTTTTGATGGGCAATGTGTGTTCAGATTCTCTGTCCCTTGTAATGTGACCCAAGTAAGCATTTGTGGGAGGGCCAGTTTGAAGTTTGCATCAAAGGTGTTACAAAATATACCGTTTAACACTAGGATTTGTTGGAGCGCATATGGAGGAGTCTATGACTAGAACCACACTTTGTAGACCTACCTTGGAGCCCAGTCTTATTGGGCTGGTGTTATCCAAAGGATTAACTCCATCATCCATGATATGAGAACATAATCCAGGCTGACACTCCAGTGCAGTACTGAGGAAGTGCTGCACTGTCGGAGGTGCCGTACTTCAGATGAGATGTTAAACTGCCTGTTCTAATGGTTCAGGGAGATGTTAAAGATCCTTGGCACAACTGATCACCCGGTGTCCTGATCAATATTCCTCCCTCGGATAGTGCCACAGAGTAACACGTTAACTGCTCATTCATCTCATTGGACTTGTGGCACTTTACTGAGTTCAGAATAACTTCTGCATTTATCCATTTGAAATGCTAAGTGTACAGTATAATTCATTCTACGTAAACTGCGCTGGCATGTTTCTAAGAGATGTGATAAGGTACTAGATAAATGTAAAAGGCCTGGATTTTGTGCTCCCGATGACCGTGTACGCTCAGCATATGCCGTCATAAGCCTTTTCAAATGCCCTGCGAGTTCCGGGTTTCCTCATGCGCTGCGCATGTGCAAAAACCCGAAGCTTGTGATCTAGGGGTACAGCAGCATAGTGGTTATGTTACTGGGCTAGTAACCTGGACTAATGATCAGGAGACATAAGTTCAAATCCCACCGTGGCAGCTGGGGAATTTAAATTAAGGAATAAACGGGTCCGTTTCAGAATGACAGGCGCTGACTAGTGGGGTACCGCAAGGTTCAGTGCTGGGACCCCAGCTATTTACAATATACATTAATGATTTAGACGAAGGAATTGAATGTAATATCTCCAAGTTTGCAGATGACACTAAGCTGGGTGGCAGTGTGGGCTGTGAGGATGATGCTAAGAGGCTGCAGGGTGACTTGGACAGGTTAGGTGAGTGGGAAAATGCATGGCAGATGCAGTATAATGTGGATAAATGTGAGGTTATCCACTTTGGTGGCAAAGACAGGAAGGCAGAATATTATCTGAATGGTGACAGATTAGGAAAAGAGGATGTGTAACGAGACCTGGGTGTCATGGTACATCAGTCATTGAAAGTTGGCATGCAGGTACAGCAGGCGGTGAAGAAAGCAAATGGCATGTTGGCCTTCATCGTGAGAAGATTTGCGTATAGGAGCAGGGAGGTCTTACTGCAGTTGTACAGAACCTTGGTGAGGCCACACCTTGAATATTGTGTACAGTTTTGAACTTCTAATCTGAGGAAGGACATTCTTGCTATTGAGGGAGTGCAGCGAAGATTCAACAGACTGATTCCCGGGATGGCAGGACTGATATATGAAGAAAGATTGGAGTGACTAGGCTTATATTCACTGGAATTTAGAAGAATGAGAGGGGATCTCATAGAAACATATAAAATTCTGAAGTGATTGGACAGGTTAGATGCAGGAAGAATGTTCCCGATATTAGGGAAGTCCAGAACCAGGGCTCACAGTCTAAGGATAAGGGGTAAGCCTTTTAGGACCGAGATGAGGAGAAACTTCTTCACTCAGAGAATTGTGAACCTGTAGAATTCTCTACCCCAGAAAGTTGTTGAGGCCAGTTCGTTAGATATATTCAAAAGGGAGTTAGATGTGTCCCTTACGGCTAAAGGGATCAAGGGGTATGGAGAGAAAGTAGGAATGGGGTACTGAAGTTGCATGATCAGCCATGATCATATTGAATGGTGTTGCAGGCTCGAAGGGCCGAATGGCCTACACCTGCACCTATTTTCTATGTTTCTATGTTTCTATGTAAATGAATCTGGAATAATAATACTAGTAATGGTGCCCATGAATTTACTGGATTGTCATAAAAACCCATCTGGTTCACTAAGGAAATGGTCTGTATGTGGCTTCAGACCCACAGCAATGTGACTGACTCTTAACTGCCCTCTGAAATGGCCTAGCAAGCCACTCAGTTGTACCAAACTGCTACAAAGAAGACAGATGCAACGGTTCAAGAAGGTGGCTCACCACCACCTTCTTGAGGACAACTAGGGATGGGCAATAAATGCTGGCCTTGCTCGAGATGCCCACATCCCGTGAATGAACAAAAAAAAGATCTATTTACCCAACTACTGCCCAGCAAATGCCCACGGAACCCTTATGCCTGGTAAAAGTAGGTGAAGGGTCTGCTTTCACCAGAGTAAGGATTAATATCAATTTTAAATAAAAAATGTAAAAATAAAAAAATCATGCACAAACATTTAAAATTGATTTATATAAATTTTGGTCCAAATTAAAATATTTAAAATTATTTTTCAAAAAATTAAATTTTTATTGTATATGTTTTATTGAAGGAACTTTTAATTAAATTTGAAAACAGGAGCATTTATTTTTGTTCCAAGTGTCTAAATTATTTAATTATTTGGGGATTCCTCATATACTAATGGCAATCCGTTCATAAATGGAATCCCCATAAGCATATTCGGAATCCTCCTTTCTGATTGGGGGACCTGGTCCATGTGATCCAAGGGACACTTCCGAACCGCCTGCGTCCCTGGGATCTGTGGGCCTTTACACAGGCATACGCCTGCAACCAGGACCCGAAGTCTCCAAAACCCGGGACCCCGAAGGTTAAGTGCGGATTCTTTTAATGGGGTGGGAGATGTCCTTTGGAGGTACACCGCCAACCGCAAATTCTGGGCCATTGTGTTTTCTTTATAACATTTATTTCTCTCTGCTGCTTCTTCTCAGCTTTAAATAAGTTAGGGATACTGAATAATACTTGCACTGTTAATGTCATGAATACCTCCTTACTGTGATTTAATCTCTCCTCAGGACAAATCACCCATCACTTCAATGAACCTGTCCAGGAAACGGGTAAGCAGGCACATCCAGGGTGTTTGATGCTCATTTGTTACAATCCACGGTGAACTCTTAGGATCGAAATGTAAAATCAGAATGTCTGGAGTGACAGATGGTGAAAACTATTTTTCTGGGAATAAGGTCAGGGAGCAATAGAGCAGAGATTACTTCCCCTTGCTGGTACAGGCCTCAAGCCAGAGTCTATTTGTGTAACCTCCAAATACCTTATTTAACTTTTCCCAATAATGAGAAAAATTGACACCAATTCACGGTATACAGAGTTACACCACTAGTAGCAACAGGCCTTAGAAACAGATATCGCTGGCTCATGGGTGACTTCTGCTCAATCATGTGGTTGGGCTGCATTTTGCTAGATTCTCGGGCAGCGGGCACCTGGGTAGATGACCTCAGGATATGCCACCCCTCTGAGGGAGTGGGAGGGCGAGTCAGTGTCCAGAACAATACCAGCTTTCAGCTAAACACATGGAGCAGTGACGAAATAAAACTGTGAGCCGCTGGCTCGACTGTGTACACTGAAAACCACAAACTGAAACTTGGGAGGCAAAAAACATCTATTGGGTATTCTTGGTCCATATGCCACCTGGGCGCCTCACTGTGATTGACATGTTGCTGTCGGGCCAGTTGGTGTTCTCTCTCTTGATGGACTAAATCTCCCGAGAACCCATGCCCCCCGCAGGGCCGTGCATGTATTAGACGGCTCATCGGTAGACCATGGGCACACTGGCCACTGATTTCAGTGAACCTGCCATTTCTGGCTCAGTGTTAGCTCTCTTGCGTCTGGAGCAAAACATTGTGGGTTCAAGCCCCACAGCAGGTCTTGGGCACAAAGTCTAGGTTGGCACTTCACGGATGGAGTGCTGCACTGTCAGGGGTGCCGTCTTTTGCATGAGATGTTAAAGCGAGGCCCCGTCTGCCCTCTGAGGTGGATATAAAAGATCCTGCAGCACTATTTCGAAGAAGAGCAAGGGGAGTTCTCCTGGTGTCCTGAACAAAAGTCAGTCGACATGATCTGGCACGCACTGCCTGAAAGGCTGGTGGAAGCAGGTTCAATAGTAACTTTCGAAAGGGAATTGGATATATAACTTGAAAAAGAAAAATTTGCAGGGCTACGGGGAAAGAGAGAAGGGAGTGGAACTAAATTGGATAATTCTTTCAGAGAACTGGCACAGGCACAATGGGCCCAATGGCCTCCTTCTGTACTGTACGATGCTATGACCTGAGCTGAAAGAATGACGTCTTTTAATCAATTACCGACTGTGGTTTTCATTTCAGCAGTGGCTGTACCTGGGTTCAAAGAACGGCTTGGCCCAGCTCTCTTTGTACCAGTGCGATCTGTACGGTAAAGGCTGTGCCGAATGCTGCTTGGCGAGGGACCCTTACTGCACCTGGAACGGCAGCTCCTGCAGCACCTACGTACCCAGCACACCCAGGTCAGTCTGTTGCTTGAGGAATCTGTTTACTTGAATGCTGTGTCGTGTATTGTGGCTCAGTGGGTAGCACCCTCGCCTCCAGAATCAAAAGGTTGTGGGTTCAAATCTCACTCCAGAGACTTGAGCACAAAACCTAGGCTGACACTCCAGTGCAGTGCTGAGGGCGAGCCGCACTGTCAGAGGTGCCATCTTTCTGATCAGACGTTAAACCGAGCCCCAGTCAGCTCTCTTAAGTGGATGTAAAAGATCCCATTACACTATTTCAAAGATGAGCAGGGGAGTTTTCCCTGATGTCCTGGTTAATATTAATCCCTCAATCAACATAACAAGAAAAAAACAGATTATCTGATCATTATCACATTGCTGTTTGTGGGAGCTTGCTGTGCGCAAATTAGCTGCTGCGTTTCCTATATCACAACAGTGACTACACTTCAAAAGTTCTTAATTGGCTGTAAAGCGCTTTGAGACGCCCGGAGGTCATGAAAGGTGCTATATAAATGCAAGTCTTTCTTTAACTACGAGTGTGCATACACCACGTCTGCCTGGACATGTAAAAGTCCTGCACCCAGCACGTCCCTCGCGCTGCAGGTCTCACTCTTAAGGCATTGCAAGGGTTTAAAATAAAAAATAAAACCTGTCTCTTAGCCGCAGAAGCCAGAAATTTATGAACTGCTGCCAATCTGTAAAAACGTGCCTCAGGATGTGCCTATTTAGACCGCATTCCCACCCCTCCCCCTCCCCAGAGGACTTGAGCCATGGTGTTAAAGGAGCAAGTCAGTTTAAATATAACTCCCCCCTAGGATCCAGGCTACCCCTGGGTAAGTACCGCAGAATATCAGCAAGGACCATATCAAATCAGACACTGGTCTATGGATTGTACTGTACAGCATGTCAATGACTAGGGGATTAGCTTTGTATTGATCAAGCGAGGGATATGAGAGATACTGTATGGTACACCTTATGGAGCAGCAGGCACTCCCAGGCCAGATAGAACATGGACCGTCAGTCGTAGAATGAAGCTCCCTCTCACCACCCAATAATGTGCCTTAACCCAAATCTCAGGGACATACTTCCTGCTGCCCAAGATGGAATTTGTACATTTTGCACATCAGGCGAGCTGATTGGTTCTCTCACCTAGGCCAATCGGTCCAGATTAGGGGCAGTGTGCTCTGGCATGCTCCCGATGACCCGAAACGTTAACTCTACTTTCTCTCCACAGATGCTGCCTGGCCCGCTGAGATTTTCAGCATTTTCTGTTTTTACCCCATTAAGAACTGTCTGGAGACTGCTCCATAGCTGCCAGAGGGAGGGGCCTTTACATAGAATTACATAAAATATACAGCACAAAAACAGGCCGTTCAGCCCAACTGGTCCATGCCGCTGTTTATTCTGCACACACGCCACCTCCCACACTTGTTCAGCTCTATCAACATAACCTTGTATTCCTTTCTCCCTCATGTACTTATCTAACTTCACCTTAAATATACCTATGTTATTCACCTCAACTACTTCATGTGGTAGCAAGTTCCACATTCTCACTGCTTCCTAGGTAAAGAAGTTTCTCCTGAATTCTTTTTTGGATTTATTATTCCATCAGTCTTGGGCCGGTTTTGGACCCAGAGGTGAAAGGAAAGTATTTCTATCACCAGGGAACATCAAAGAGTTCCCATGACAGGTTGGCATGTTGTATGTAGCATGTAACACGACACCAACACAACAAGAGGGCATCTTACCACAAAGGATGTTCGAGCAATTGAACAACTTTGCCTAAACATCAGAATGGGTTACCGCAGCCGTGAGCGACATCACAAGTTCTGTACACTGTATCATCACAAGGTGTGCCACCAGACCAGAGGGCACAGCAGTGGGAGACTTGTAGGTTACCTGTACAGGTGTGCCTGCCTAGTCTAAAAGGCAGGCCACCAGGTGTGATCCTCACTCTGGAGTTAGCAAATAAAAGACTAAGGTCACTACAGATCAAGTACAAGACATTGCCTCGTGGAGTCATTATTAGAGCATCTAAGGACACAACGCACTGCAAATAAATGACCATAATTGTATCACATGACTCATGACTGGGGTGCTGCTGTACCATGTGACTCAAGATATGGACCAGCACCTCCAGAGTTATGTGAATACACCAACTGTTTTATACACCACAGCACAGTGCAGTCATTAACCCTTTAACATGGGCATCACACATGATATGTCCTCTGAGCCTCCTGATTTGTTAGTGCCTTGTTACCGATGTACTGTCCTGCACATAGTGAACTCACATCCTACTGTAATAGTGGTGGGGTGTGTCAGCTGCTGATGCCTGGGTTGGTCTCAATTACCAGCCAGAAAAACATCCACTGAACTCCAGGAGAAAAAGGTCCCCCTCCCAAAGAAAAGAAGATTGAAAATCCCTCAATAATACACTCCCAGTATCCATTTTTTATATATATATAAGCAACCTAAACCCCTCGTTTCAGCCTGTAGCTCACTCCCAGTATCCAATTTTCTACATATAACCCATATCAATCCCTCAATTAAATTCAAGCCTGTAGCTCACTTTTGGTCATTCACTATTCTACATCATCATCATAGCCAGTCCCTCGAAATGAGGATGACTTGTTTCCACGGCAAAAAAAAAGGATGAGTTCACAAGTGTATCGAAAGAAGAACCCGAACTACATCCTCAAGGGTGGAAGATGCCTGTGCTTGGATTCTTTTAACGTGTGGTGACCGTTGCACACCAGCTATCACACGGGCTTGACAGAGCTAGGTCTTGGTCCAGTGGCAAGGATTACCCAAGACAACTGGAGACCTGCTCTGTTGCACAGACCTAGTGCGCACACATATCATATTATATATCATCATCATCATAGGCAGTCCCTCGAACGAGGATGACTTGCTTCCACATGAGTTTTCAGATGTTTCAATGAAGGACCCGATGTTCCAGTCCTAAACTCCAATTGAGGGGGTGGAAGATGCCTGTGCGTGGATTTTTTTAACGTATGGTGACCGTTGCACACCAGCCACCACACGGGCTTGACCGAGCTAGGCTTTTATCCAGTGGCAAAGGTTAACCAGGACGACTGGAGACCTGCTCTGCTGCACGGACTGAGTTCGCACACATATCGCAGTGTAGGCTGGCCCGTGTTGCCCCTGAGCCCTCGGCTCTTCTGGGCCCCATACCCTCATTCACCACACTTCCGCCACGATCTCTTACCGTTCCTCCACCACAAACATTCGCCGCACCTCTGCCACGATCCCTCATATTCTATATATAACACACCTGAAAGCCCAAGATTAGATTCCCGATAAATCTCCCGGGGATCCATTCTGTAAAGTCCTGTCCCCTCAGTACAGATTCACACGAGGCATGTAGTGAAGTCAAGGTCACTCTGGACCTGCACCTTTATTTCACAGCTCTGGAATGCTGCACTTGCTTGAGACCCGACCTTATATTCCTGTCTCTTGCCAGTGCACCCCTGGTGGTAAGGTATGCTGGTGGTTACTAGCCATATCTTATTACAGTCATCTATAGCATGTTAGGATACATTTATATATAAGAATGTAAGATACATGACATCACCCTCCCCCAAGGTCTTATTGTCTTTATAGGTTCAGTCTCTCAGGTGGTCTATGCTCTCGCGTGGAGCATCTGAGTTGTGGTTCAGTTGTTAGCCTTGGTGTCTGTTTTTCTTTGAGTTTGGTTGCAGGTATCTTGCCTGGGCTGTCTGTTTCGATTGGTGTGATTGTTGTTGACTCGCCTGGGCTGTTGTTGAGATTGCCCTTTCCTCTGTCTGTCCGCCAGGTGTGGTGCGAGTTCCACATTGTAGTCTGCCTCTGGTTCCGCAGTGTTGTTGGTAAATCTGCTTTTGACTTGGTCTACATGCCTCCGGCAGGTTTTGCCATTGTCCATTTGTACTACCAGTAGCCTGTTTCCTTCCTTGCCCGTTACTGTCCCTGCAAGCCATTTGGGACCCCTGCCATAGTTTAGTACAAACACTTTGTCCCCTATCTCATTCCATCTCCCCCTTGAATTTCTGTCATGGTAATCAGTCAGCTTACGGCGCTTTACTCAACGATTTTGTGCATTTCTGGGAGGATTAATGAGAGCCTTGTTTTTAAAGTCCTTTTCATCAACAGTTGCGTGGGGGGGATCCCAGTCAATGAGTGCGGACGAGATCTGTATGCCAGCAACAGTCGCGACAGGCGACCCTGCAGCGTGGGACCTTGGATTTTAAGCATGCCTTGTTTAATGATTTGCACTGCTCTCTCCGCCTGGCCGTTGGAGGCCGGCTTGAACGGTGCTGTCTTGACGTGATTTGTGCCGTGGTCAATTATAAAATCTTGGAATTCTGCGCTGGTGAAGCACGGACCATTGTCACTGACCAATATGTCAGGGATTCCGTGCGTTGCAAACATGGTTGCGAGGCTCTCCACAGTGGTGGAGGTTGTGCTCGAGTTTAAAATGGTGCATTCGATCCACTTTGAAAATGCATCTACAACTACGAGGAACATTTTGCCCGTGAATGGGCCCGCATAGTCTATGTGCACCCGCGACCACGGTTTGGTAGGCCAGGGCCAGGGGCTCAGGGGGCTTCCCTGGGGGTATTGCTGATCATTAAACAAGGCATGCTTAAAATCCAAGGTCCCACGCTGCAGGGTCGCCTGTCGCGATTGCTGCTGGCATACAGATCTCGTCCGCACTCACTGACTGGGATCCCCCCCGCACAACTGTTGATGAAAAGGACTTTAAAGACAAGGCTCTCATTGATTCTCCCAGACATGCATGAAATCGTTGAGGCAAAGCGCCGTAAGCTGACTGAGTACCATGACAGAAATTCGAGGGAGAGATAGAATGAGATAGGGGACAAAGTGTTTGTACTAAACTATGGCAGGGGTTCCAAATGGCTTGCAGGGACAATAACGGGCAAGGAAGGAAACAGGCTACTGGTAGTACAAATGGACAATGGCAAAACCTGCCAACCTGATGCCGAATGGGTATCGATCGTACATGAAAAGGCCTCGATGTGTGTTGATGGTGGTGAGTAGCTTGGATTCCTCGGTCAATTCTTGCGTCATATATGCAGATGTGAGGTCTAATTTTGAGAAAAGTTTACCTCCAGCCAATGTGGCAAATAAGTCCTCCGCTCTAGGCAGCGGGTATTGGTCCTGTAGGGAGACTCTGTTTACGGTTGATTTGTAGTCCCCACAGATTCGTACGGATCTATCAGGCTTCATGACTGGGACGATGGGACTTGCCCAGTCGCTAAATTCCACAGGTGATATAATGCTTTCCCGCAGAAGCCTGTCTAGTTCAGGTTCAATCTTTTCCCTCATCACATAGGGTACAGCTCTGGCCTTGTGATGGACCGGTCTAGCATCCTGTGTGATGTAGATTTTGACTTTGGCCCCTTTGAAAGTGCCCACACCTGGTTGAAAGAGATGTTCAAATCGCTTTATAACTGTTGAGCAGGAGGTCCGTTTCTCTAATGACATGGCATGGACATCATCCCATTTCCAGTTTAGTTTTGCCAGCCAGCTTCTCCCCAGCAGTGCTGGGGGGTCTCCGGGGACAATCCACAGGGGAAGTCGGTTCACTGTCCCTTTGTATGTGACAGAGAGCATGGCGCTGCCGAGGACTGGTACGATTTCTTTGGTTTAAGTCCTTAGTTTGGTGTCGACCCTTGTGAGTTTTGGTTTGTCTCTTTTATGCGGCCACAGTTGTTCAAATTGTTGAGCGCCCATGAGAGATTGACTCGCTCCTGTATCCAGCTCCATGTTGACAGATATCCTGTTGAGTAGGACCCTCATCATTATAGGAGCTGTCCTGTTGTAGGAGCAGTGGCCATTGATCGTGTTGACCCGCTGTACATCGGTGTCCCGGGTACTGACCCCACCGTCTTCTGGTCCGCTTTCCGATCCATCTGATTCGTATACTAGCCGAGCTGCCGTTTGTTTTGCACATGCGGGCCAAATGCCCTGTATATTCACAGTTCCTGCAAACAGCCTGCTGAAATCGACATCCCCTTGATGAGTGCCCACCCCTACACCTCCAGCACAGACTGCTTGCAAAGAATGAGCTGCATCTGGCTGACCTCTCTTGAGCTTCTCTCAGTTTGTAGTTGATTGCTCGCATTGTGGGTTGATGAGGTGTGAACGGCCGTTCCTGTAGCCCTTGATGGCTTCTGGCGCCACTGCCTCCTGTTGAGAGCCTGTTCTCCCGGTTTTGTCTGTGTGTGGGGGTAGCAGCTTGTTTAATGCTGTGAACTTCTTGTTCCGATATTTTGTTAGTTGCCATACCTGCAATGTAAATCAATCTCGTTTCTTCTTCCCCTACCAAGAATGCCTGTGCAACCAGTGCTGCTGCCTGTAAGGTCAGGTTCTTGGTCTCGATGAGCTTTCAGAATATGCCTGCGTGGCCTATTCCTTCAATGAAAAAGTCTCTCAGCATTTCTCGCCTCAGTTCATCGGAGAACTCACATAAACTAGCCAACCTCCGAAGTTCCGCCATGAAGTCGGGTATGCTCTGGCCCACACAGCGTCTGTAGTTGTAGAACCTGGCCATGTGTAGGCTGCTCGCTGGCTTCAGGTGGTCTCTTACCAGTGTGCTCAATTCTTCAAACGACTTGCTTGCTGGTTTCTCGGGTGCCAGCAGATCCTTCATTAAAGCGTATGTTTTCGAGCCACAGCTGGTCAAGAGATGGGCTCTTCTCTTGTCTGCTTTGTCGTCTCCTAACCAGTCTTTGGTTACAAAGCTTTACTGGAGCCTTTCTATAAAGTCCTCCCAATTGTCTCCAGCATTGTACTTTTCATCTGATCTGTTGTTCGCCATTCTGTGGATTCTGTAATCCCGTAACTCGTCGCCACTATAAAGTCCTGTCTCCTCAGTACAGATTCACACGAGGCATGTAGTGAAGTCAAGGTCACTCTGGACCTGCACCTTTATTTCACAGCTCTGGAATGCTGCACTTCCTGAGATCTGTCCTTATATACCTGTCTCTTGCAAGTGTACCCCTGGTGGTAAGGTATGCTGGTGGTCACAGGTCATATCTTATTACAGTCATGTATAGCATGTTAGGATACAGTTATGTATAATACTGTAAGATACATGAAACATTCTACATAAAAACATCCATTATATGTAATTATTGCTCTCTAATTTCGCCCCATAATGAGACTATCTGTGAAATAAATGCTATGGGTTGGGCAGCTTTCAGTCACCTTTCTGAGGCAACAGATACGGCCATTGACACAAGCCATCTGAACTCTTTGCTGCTGGATGCCGTTCAAATAAAACACAGGATAAAAGGGAGCGCTTTCGATTGAGACTTCAATGGGCTGCTGTTGAACCTGACCCCTTGCTGGTATGTTTGCTTGCAGAAGACACACTCGACAGGTCACTCTGAATGGAGACCCTCTGACCCAGTGCTTCAACCAGGGAGGTAAGTGTCACACAACAGAGCCCGGAGGTCACCCCATTCATGAGTGCGACCATTGAAACTCCCGCACATAAGAAGTAGCCTGTCAAACTGTTTGAGGTTTATTTAGAATTCTTTAAAGGTTTTTATTTTGACAAATAATCAAGCAATTATCCAGTTTTGCCTTCCTCAAACGGAGAAGACAAAAGGAGCTCAGTACAGCCCTTGTGCCTGCAAACGTCAACCTCTAACTAACGCAACTGGCTGCGGACAAGTGAAAGGGGGGATTTTGTCAGATATAAACAGCAGCTTCAGAAGCTTTCAAAATAAAAAATTAAGAAGTAACAGGAGAGAGAAAGAGATCTTAGAGAGGACAAGTAGAGCATTCTCTCTGAGAACATTTTATAAGAGTTCCTTTATTGCAGCTGGATTTCTGCATTTAAAACGGTCCAATTTCCTGTTTCTAGTGAAACCCCAGAAAAAGGTTATACAGTAAAACTGTGCAGAGGTCAGCCAGTTAGAGATATGAGTTTGACCGAGAAGAGGAATGATTAGGGATCAGTACCTGTTACTGATTCAAAGACATGAGAAGACCTTTGTACCTTTTGCAGACTCTCAACCCTGCACCAATCTATTTGGACCTTGTGAGCTACAGTTGAATATTCTGACAGAAGATGTACCAGCTTTGCCTTCAAGAATGTTCTGCCATCTTAAGACGTTGCCAGCTTCTAAATCCTTCCAAACCTCCACTACACTCCCCCCACCTCCCGACCGCCCCTCCCCCCCGCATACCCCCCCACGCCCCCGCCATTCCACCATTTACTCCCAGGTTGCAAGGGAGTTGTGTCCCTAACCCATCATTGAATATTTAAATGAGTTGGCCCTGCAAATTCACCAGCAGCTGGGGCTCAAACAGCAGTATGGATTTTTGGAGCCTGAAATATTAGTGAGCTATTGAACCTTGGAAGTCAGCACACCCATGCCACTTCCACTTTCAGCAGCAGTCACTGGATGGTGATCAGGAGTTCTAACCTCGTCTGATTATCTCCTCCCTAGCCCAGTGGCCCTGTGGCCAATTTTAACGCTGAAACACTGATTCAGCACAGTCAGAGAGTCAAAGTTGGGGCCTAATTTTGGCCTGTATGGTTTCAGTGCCTCACCCATTAGGCCATTGGGGGTGGGTGGGAAGGAATGCAGCTTTAAAATAAAATAAAAGTGAGATGTAAGGAAGGCGTAGGCACCAAGGATGTAAGGAAGGTGTTGACTAGTGTGGAGGCTAATCGGTGCCTGATGAGGCCGATTTGAAATGGTGGCCGGGTCCTTTTATCTCCACAGGCCACACATTCACCCACAAGGCATTGAATCATGGCCTGTATTTCAGTAAAATAACAATCAGAGGGTTTCTGAGATTAGTAGACTGCTTCACTAGACAAATACCGGCAGCTTGTTCTAATAACACGTATTCTTGAGCTGGTGTGAATGTTATACTTGACACAGAAAGGGAGAATGAGACATCGAAACATAGAAAACATAGAAACATAGAAAATAGGTGCAGAAGCAGGCCATTCAGCCCTTCGAGCCGGCAACACCATTCAATAAGATCATGGCTGATCATTCACCTCAGTACCCCTTTCCTGCTTTCTCTCCATACTCCTTGATCCCTTTAGCCGTAAGGGCCATATCTAACTCCCTCTTGAATATATCCAACGAACTAGCATCAACAACTCTCTGCGGTAGAGAATTCCACAGTTTAACAACTCTCTGAGTGAAGAAGTTTCTCCTCATGTCAGTCCTAAATGGCTTACCCCTTATCCTTAGATTGTGTCCTCTGGTTCTGGACTTCCCCAACATTGGGAACATTCTTCCTGCATCTAACCTGTCCAGTCCCGTCAGAATTTTATGTTTCTATGAGATCCCCTCTCATCCTTCTAAACTCCAGTGAACACAGGCCCAGTCGACCCAGTCTCTCCTCATATGTCAGTCCTGCCATCCCGGGAATCAGTCTGGTGAACCTTCACTGCACTCCCTCAATAGCAAGAACGTCCTTCCTCAGATTAGGAGACCAAAACTGAACACAATATTTCAGGTGAGGCCGCACCAAAGCCCTGTACAACTGCAGCAAGACCTCCCTGCTCCTATACACAAATCCTCTAGCTATGAAGGCCAACATACCATTTGCCTTCTTCATCGCCTGCTGTACCTGCATGCCAACTTTCAATGACTGATGTACCATGACACCCAGGTCTAGTTGCACCTCCCCTTTTCCTAATCTGCCGCCATTCAGATAATATTCTGCCTTTGTGCTTTTGCCCCCAAAGTTGATAATCTCACATTTATCCACATTATACTGCATCTGCCATGTATTTGCCCACTCACCTAACCTGTCCAAGTCACCCTGCAGCCTCTTAGCGTCCTCCTGACACCGCCACTCAGCTTAGTGTCATCTGCAAACTTGGAGATATTACACTCAATTCCTTCATCTAAATCATTAATGTATATTGTAAATAGCCCTGCGGCACTCCACTAGTCACTGCCTGCTATTCTGAAAAGGACCCGTTTATCCCGACTCTCTGCTTCCTGTCTGCCAACCAGTTCTCTATCCACATCAGTACATTACCCCCAGTACTATGTGCTTTAATTTTGCACACCAATCTCTTGTGTGCGACCTTGTCAAAAGCTTTTTGAAAGTCCAAATACACCACATCCACTTGTTCTCCCTTGTCCACTCGACTAGTTACATCCTCAAAAAATTCTAGAAGATTTGTCAAGCATGATTTCCCTTTCATAAATCCATGCTGACTTGGACCAATCCTGTCACTGCTTTCCAAATGCATTGCTATTTCACCTTTAATAATTGATTCCAACATTTTCCCCACCACTGATGTCAGGCTAACTGGTCTATAATTACCCGTTTTCTCTCTCCCTCCTTTCTTAAAAAATGGTGTTACATTAGCTACCCTCCAGTCCATAGGAACTGATCCAGAGTCAATAAGACTGTTGGAAAATGATCACCAATGCATCCACTATTTCTAGGGCCACTTCCTTAAGTACTCTACGATGCAGACTATCAGGCCCCGGGGATTTATCAGCCTTCAATCCCATCAATTTCCCTAACACAATTTCCTGCCTAATAAGGATCTCTTTCAGTTCCTCCTTCTCACTAGACCTCAGTCCGTTAGTATTTGCGGAAGGTTATTTGTGTCTTCCTTCGTGAAGACGGAACCAAAGTATTTGTTCAACTGGTCTGCCATTTCTTTGTTCCCCATTATAAATTCACCTGAATCTGACTGCAAGGGACCTACATTTGTCTTCACTAATTTTTTTCTCTTCACATATCTATAGAAGCTTTTGCAGTGAGTTTTTATGTTCCCAGCAAGCTTCCTCTCATACTCTATTTTCCCCATCCTAATTAAACCCTTTGCCCTCCTTTGCTGAATTCTAAATTTCTCCCAGTCCTCAGGTTTGTTGCTTTTTCTGGTCAATTTATATGCATTTTCCTTGGATTTAACACTATCCTTAATTTCCCTTGTTAGTCACGGTTGAGCCACCTTCCCCGTTTTATTTTTACTCCAGTCAGGGATGTACAATTGTTGAAGTTCATCCATGTGATCTTTAAATGTTTGCCATTGCCTCTCCGCCATCAACCCTTTAAGTATCGTTTGCCAGTCTACTCCAGCCAATTCACGTCTCATACCATTGAAATTACCTTTCCTTAAGTTAAGAAATCTAATCTCTGAATTAACTGTGTCACTCTCCATCTTAATAAAGAATTCTACCATATTATAGTCACTCTTCCCCAAGGAGCCTCGCACAACAAGATTGCTAATTATTCCTTTCTCATTACACATCACCCAGTCTAGGATGGCCAGCCCTCTAGTTGGTTCCTCGACATATTGGTCTGGAAAACCATCCCTAATACATTCCAGGAAATCCCCTTCCAATGTATTGCTACCAGTTTGGCTAGATCAATCTATATGTAGATTAAAGTCGCCCATGATAACTGCTGTACCTTTATTGCATGCATCCCTAATTTCTTGTTTGATGCTGTCCCCAACCTCACTACTACTGTTTGGTGGTCTGTACACAACTCCCACCATTGTTTTCTGCCCTTTGGTATTCCGTAGCTCCACCCATACCGATTCCACATCATCCAAGCCAATGCCCTTCCTTACTATTGCATTAATTTCCTCTTTAACCAGCAACGCTACCCCACCTCCTTTTCCTTTCTGTTTATTCTTCCTAAATGTTGAATACCCCTGGATGTTGAGTTCCCAGCCTTGGTCACCTTGGAGCCATGTCTCTGTGATGCCAATTATATCATATTCATTAATAGCTGCCTGCGCAGTTAATTCATCCACCTTATTAAGAATACTCCTCGCATTGAGACACAGAGCCATCAGGCCTATCTTTTTAACACACTTTGCCCCTTTAGAATTTCGCTGTAATGTGACCCTTTTTGATTTTTGCCTTGGGTTTCTCTGCCCTCCACTTTTACTTTTCTTCTTTATATTTTTTGCTTCTGCCCTCATTCTACTTCCCTCTGCCTCCCTGCGTAGGTTCTCTTCCCCCTGCCATTTAACCCCTCCCCAACAGCACTAGCAAACACTCCCCCTTGGACATTGGTTCTGGTCCTCCCAGGTGCAGACCGTCTGGTTTGTACTCGGTCTCACCTCCCCCAGAACCGGTTCCAATGTCCCAGGAATTTGAATCCCTCCCTTCTGCACCACTCCTCAAGCCACATATTCATCTGAGCTATCCTGCGATTCCTACTCTGACTAGCACGTGGCACTAGTAGCAATCCTGAGATTACTACTTTTGAGGTCCTACTTTTTAATTTGACTCATAGCTCCCTAAATTCACCTTGTAGGACTTCATCTCATTTTTTACCTATATCGTTGGTACCTATATGCACCACGACAACAGGCTGTTCACCCTCCCCCTCCAAAATGTCCTGCAACCGCTCCAAGACATCCTTGACCCTTGCACCAGGGAGGCAACATTCCATCCTGGAGTCTCAATTGCGGCCGCACAAACTACTATCTATTCAATCTTACAATAGAATCCCCTACCACTAAAGTTCTCCCACTCTTTTTCCTGCCCTCTTGTGCAGCAGAGCCACCCATGGTGCCATGGACTTGGCTGCTGCTTCCCTCCCCTGATGAGTCATCCCCCCTAGGAGTACCCAAAATGGTGTATCTGTTTTGGAGGGGGATGACCACAGGGGACCCCTGCACTACCTTCCTTCCACTGCTCTTCCTGTTGATCTCCCATTCCCTATCTGTCTGTGTAACCTTTACTTGCGGTAAGACCAACTCACTAAACGTGCTATTCACGGCATCCTCAGCATCGCGGATGCTCCAGAGTGAATCCACCCGCAGCTCCATTGCCGCAATGCGGTCTGTTAGGAGCTGCAGCAGGATACACTTCCCGCACATGTCATCATCAGGGACACTGGAAGCGTCCCTGAGTTCCCACATAGCACAGGAGGATCATGACACATACCGAGCTCTCCTGCCATAACTCAACCCACAGATTAACTTAATTTGGCAACAACAATGATAAAGATTAACTACTGATAAAGGAAAAGAAAAAGAAAAACTATTCACCAATCACCAGCCAATCACTTACCCCCTTGGCTGTGACGTCATCTTTCGATTTCTTTCTACTTCTTTGTTTATCTTTTGCTCCTGCTGCAACTGGACCAGCCGATTCCCCAGACTCGCGCTGCTCCGAATTCCCGCCTCCCGACGACGTTGGGCCTTTTATAGGGCTCCGCCGACTCCCCGGAATTGTGCTGCTCCGAATTCCCACCTCCCGACGACGTTGGGCCTTTTATAGGCCTCTGCCGACTCCCCCGACTCGCGCTGCTCTGAACACCAATTCACCTTTGTCTTCCACTGTCGGCATTGATCACTTCCAGGTCAGGGATAGGGCAGGCTGATAGAGGGTAACACATCCTCAGCGCAGTGTCGTTAATCACTCCTGGATCAGGTTCTAGCAGATTAAAGATAATTTCACGATCCTCTTAATGTGATCCCAGGTCTGGTACAGTGCCGGTTAGATGCAAAATGAAATTCCCTTTAATTTGTCCAAACATGTTCAACCTCACAAGAGCAATCTCTGGTACACATAATTCTGGGCAGTTTTGCGATGTGATCTCATAGCCAAGACTGCCAAGATTAATTTCACTAAGGACCTTTATAGCCAGCACAGGGAGAACCCAGCGTCCATCAGTCTTGGCTGGACTCAAACCCAGGGGCCAGAGGTGAAAGGTCAGTGCATGTCACCCTGGCTTTGGATTCCTGAGCCACTGTTTTGTCACCATGATCAAGATCATCAATACAACAGAATCCATTCCTAGTGATCATGCTGAAGGTAACGTTCCCTCAGTGTCTCAATTAACTGAACAAAGTAACATTCCTGCTACAGTGAAATTATCCTCCTTCTTTCACACCAAGCTAGAGAGTATGTAATATGGTCTGTTCGTTGACTCTATTATACTTTTTTAAGAAATATTTATTCAAGTTGGCTTGTGTTTACTTGAGCATCGGAGATTGACAGGTGATCTGATCAAGGTGTTTAAAATGTTAAAAGGGTTTGATAGGGTGGATATTCCTCTGGTGGGGGGAATCCTGAATAAGAAGGAATAATCTCAAAATTAGAGCTAGACCATTCAGGAAGGAAATCAGGAATCACTTTTTCACACAAAGGGTATTGGAAATCTGGAACTCTCTTCCTCCAAAATGCTGTGGATGCTGGGTCAGTGGGAGCTTTCAAGACTGAGGTCGATAGATTTTTGTTGGGTAAGGATATCAAGGAATATGGAGCAACGGCGGGTAAATGAGGTACAGATCAGCCATGATCTAATTGTATGGTGGAACAGGCTCGAAGGGCTGAATGGCCTGTTCCTGCTCCTAATGCTGCTTAAATAGTTAAATAGTACATTTAAGGGTCACGAGTAAAGTGTTTCAGCTTAGTTCAACGGGCCTTGAATTCCACGTTTCAAGGTGACTTTTTGAATCAATGCTGAAACTTTAGCGGTTTTGAGTCTGTGTGACAGTTTTCTGGATTTGGCCTTGAACGTGTTGCCTCATCCTGACGTAGACTGCAATGGACAGCCGATAGGACACACTCCCATTTGGTGGTGCAATACGGGTCCTTCACTCCAATCAGTGTTCTGTGCAAACTGCCTTGCACTGTGAGGTGCCTCGAATTACAATGTAAAGTGCAGGATTTGTATTAAACTAATTCACAGCAACTAAGGAGTTTGACGAAAATATAAAATGAAACTTACATATTCTGTAACAATTGTTTGTCAATTCCCTTCAGCCACAGCCATTCATCTCAACATAGGTGCTGTGATGTCTAGACATTTGACTGCAAAATATCCTCAGTAGTTGACAATATAATTAGGCTACGTACTGTAATATGGCAGAACCATTTGGGGCCACCCTTCAATCCAGCAGGGAATTACTAAATGTAAGGGGAATGGTTTTTGTTTGCATGCTCCTGGAAGACTTAGCTCATACTCTCATAGTGAAAAGTGACCATTCAGGCATGATTAAATATGTTGCAATGCAGCCAATGTACCCAAGTTTTCCCCTGCCTCTAATCAACCTCCCATGTCTACATGCTTACTGTAGGGGCCATGCATACCTGGACTGAAGAGAAGGTGATGTTTGTTGTTGAGGGAAATAGCACATACTTGGAATGCATTCCCAAATCGCGGCTTGCCACCGTCACATGGATGCTGGAGTCGAGTGACAGGAATGGGCGGTTACAGGAGGTAAAGGCTCACTTTATTGTGTCTTTTTCTCCTAAATAATAAATCACGATCGGGGCGGGCGGGGGAGGAGGGTGGGGAGGCTGAAAATCCGCACCACTTTTGGCAGGATAGGGGCGTAAAACCTCTGCCTGCTTTTGGGCCAGAAAAACTTGGCAGTGGCTGGATTTAGGTGGACATCAGCGGCTAAGTCCACGGGTGGATTTTAACGGCTTACCTGCCCGGTTTCCAGCAGGTGAGTAGGGTTAAAATTGCCCCTCCCAATCCTCAAACATCTCCAAGTGACCCTGAAACCCAGCATTCCACTCAAACCCTAACCTTTGAAATTCTCCCAGTCCTAGGCCTGCTTTGACTAATTCTATCCCTCCCTGTATTTCCCCCTTAACCCTGCCCCCAAACCCCAGGCCCACCCATTTCCCCACACCAGTACACTCAGGCCCTGCTCAAGTGATGTCAGACCAAACCATGGGGTAGAGGGTTATTCTACTCACACACGCACACACACGTGTTCCAGTCAGAATTTGTTGAACAGTCTCTAGTTACTTAAATTCATAGTAAATAACTGTGCCGTGTGGTGACTGAGTACGAATGACCCAGGCACTGAGCTTCCTATCCCACCTGTGGTGTCATCAGGTGCTTCCGCAGTGAGAGGGGCAATAGAATCTGAGGTGGTGTGATTGGATGTCACTCTGGTCCTCTGTTGTAGACCTAGATTAGTAAATGTCTGGAGGTGGGTCGCTTGTTGAATTTCTGCCAAGGAATGCCACATGATGGGAGTCAAGGGTTATGGGGAGCGAGCAGGAAAGTGGAGTTGAGGCCAAGATCAGATCAGCCATGATCTTATTGAATGGCGGAACAAGCTCGAGGGGCCAAATGGCCAACTCCTGCTCCTATTTCTTATGTTCTTATGAACAGTGAGACCTGATAAAGGAGAAGGTTGAAAATATCTACAATTTACTCATCAGCCCGCCCCCCCCCCCCCCCCCACCCACTCACAAAACTAGTATATCAGCCGCATGACACACATAACCTCGCTCCCAATGAGTATGTATAGTTCACAATGAAATGTTTGACACTGGATGGGTTCAATGTAATGTTTGCTCATAGGTTACCTTTGGGGAGCAGATCATTCCAATAGAGCAAGGGCTGCTGATTCGCCAGATAGATCGCCGGGATGCCGGTGTCTACCATTGCCAAATTGAGGACCATGGCTTCCGCTGGACACTGCTGGAGCTGCGTCTCCACGTGGTCACCGCGGACCAGGTGGTGAACCTGCATGAAGGCGACGGCCGCTCAGCTGGGCCCGTGAAAGACCGCTCCCTTCTGGGCCCCAGCCACGGCACTCAGCCCTGGTACAAGAACATCATGACCCTCATCAATTACCCCTCCAAGATGGACTTCTACTGTGAGCAGGTCTGGCAGAAAGACTTCAAGAAGAAAAGGAACAAGTTGCGGCTGGGCAAGAATCTCCGCAGCGCGGAGCCCAGCAGGAGAAACAAGCCGCCAGCAGGAGGCAGGAGGAACAAAAACAAACCACACGCCAAGTTCCTGCGATCACCCCGCAGCACCTAGCAGTACTGGGTCCACACGGCACAGACACTCGACCAAAGTAGGTTCTCCAAACTCCAAACCTTTCAAAAAAAACCTTTGGACTCCAGTGAATTAAAGGCTTTGCTTGCAATACAATCTCTGAACTAATGGAACGCCGCCATATTTGGCTGAGGGTAGATATGTAGTTCTCTCATCTCTCCTCTTCCCCCCCGCCCCCGCCCACAACTTGGAGTGATTTCCAATGAGTCCATGTTTGAAACACATGGGATTAGAGGAGAGCTCTTAATTCCCAACTGACTGTACTTTCTGAAAATGATGGATTTATATCTGGTTATTAAGCATCATATGAGCTGGTCAGCTGCTCATGGGCCTAAGGATCTAACGAGTTTGTTGGCAATGAAGAATACCACAAACCATTCCTACTGCATTAGAGAGAAGCAGCGACAATAGGCTTAAACCATCACACTAGGCGTTTAGTTAGGGTTAGATTGGCTAAGTGGCTGTTCAAATGCAAATACAGAAAGCATCTTAACCATATCAACCACTATTTGGAAAATCCATACAAGATAGGAACCTTTGCAAACTCTAGGCTATTGCAGTAAAACAACAAACGATTGAAAAGCTAAACCTGGCAGTAAGGTTTCCCCAATGGCTCATTGGGTTTACCCAGTGAGCGGCTGAGCCATGCACATTCAATCCTTGGTCTTCACAAAGCGAACAGATCCCAACATGTGGTGATGGTTGGAAGCATCACAATTGAAGGTAGGGATGCCGGTCTGGGGCCAGGTAAAACTGGCCAATGTTCCCAATCGCCACCCAGTGACACCTACTGGAAGTGGGACGTCAAGGTCAGGATCAGGCTCCGCTATAATGTCCCGGCCAATGTTAATTGTCAAAGCTCACAATGAAAACTGATGACTTGGGCAAAGTACTGTTGGCCCCAGTATCCAGTGTAGCCAATCTCCAACAGGGAGTCTGCAGCTTCAGGGAGGTGTAGATGGAAGAAAATTGGAAAAGAAAATTGGTATAATAAAAAAAAGCCTAAACATTGCTGTATAGCCGCACAAGTTTATGCCACAAATATAAATTCTGCAAACTGAAGGATGAAAGGCAAAATCTTGCATCCTCCACCTGAACCCTTGTGTTCATATGGAAGCCAGATACTGCTAATGATAGTTCTTCTCTTTGATACTGTTTGTTGAATCTCTTAAAATATTGTTTCAAGAAACTCACCAGAGTTTCCCACTCAAACCTGACTCAGTCAGTTTGGATTGTTTACGGGGGACGATGTTACTGATGGTGGGAGGCTCGCCTCTGACCGCTGTTATTGGGGAATCTCGGGCGTGTTACTTCCTGACTATGGAAAACCATGTGCTGCAAGCGAGACACGCCATCAGTAGCGGAATTTGTAAAATCAGCACTGGTGTATCTTCCTGTTAATGTTTATGCTGTCCTGGCTTCTGTTTGTGATTTAACTGCACCAGATTTTGAAACGCTATCATTGAATCTGCTAAATTCAAAAATATTCTTCAAGTTCTTCTCCAATTGCTGAATTACCTGATTTAATTTTACAACCCTGATTTTATTGTAACACAATAATGGCAGTGGTTGCTTAAATAAGCAGCAAAGAAAGTTAACGCATATTGCCAGAGTACAAAATAGCCACAGTGCCTCAGTGGGTTGGAACGTTGACCTTTAAGCTATGGGGCCTCGATGTGAATGTAGCCTGGATTGGTGGGTGGAAGTCTGGCAGCTTGCAATAGCCCCGTGTGAGATTAATTTGGCCAGCCCCAATCCAGTACCCAGTAAGTATAAGTGCACAGCATAAAAATGCCACTAATTTGCCATGAAAGACATCAAATTAGTGATCTCACTCAAGGATGGCTGGTTGGGAATGGTTGGGTAGTGGGTAAAATTTTTTGTTCAAATCAAAATTACTTTATATTTAAGCACGGCTTTACTTGTTCTGAAGTGCTCAATGTTGACGATATAGAGTGCTAGAAAAAAAAGAGTTCCCGTGATTGACATTTGGCAGCTTGATAAACACATTGACCAAAAATATAAAAAGAAACAAAAAGTGAGAAACTTTTAATATTAATGGAGGGGGGGGGCGGGGGAAGGAAATCATCTCATGACCCAGATATTCTGGTGCAAATCCTTTTCAACTCAGGTGAACTGCTTCAATCAATATTTGTTTCCTTCTGATTGGTGATGGAAGAAGAAGGTGTGTTACCTCCAAATCCAGCAAAAATATCATAGCGTATGTTTTGGGACATTTTAATATGTTAAAGGCGATATATAAATGCAAGTTATTGTTGTGTCCTTAGTAAGGAAGTGAAAATACAAGAATGGTCAGTAATTTCATCATGTTGATCATGTTTTCTTGTATGTGCGTGCGTCTATGCGTATGTATTATCGATATTCTGAATACATTTAAGTGTGGGAACTCACACCGCATAACTGAAATCATGGCTAGGCGCTGTAACGTCCATTATTAACAATTTGCAGAGTCACTGGAAAGAAAGATTTCCTGCCAAGTACGAAACCATTGTAACTAAATGCAAGAGCATCTGTAGACTGAGAGGTGGGTTGACGTTGTCAATTAAAGCATTGACCTTTCACCCCTGGGATTTGAGTTGGAACTTTTCTTTAATTCACTCTCTGGATATGGCGGTACTGACAAGTGCGGCATTTATTGCCCATCCCTATGGATCTGGAATCTATCCCAGATCAATGGACTCCAATGGCTGTAAGCAGAGGCATGATCAGATACAAAGAATGGGAGTAGTGGGAGGGGCATCAGGAAATTTTAGGATTTGAAGAGAGGGAAAGAACATATCAAAACAAAGGGGGCAGGGCCACACCCCTTCCATGGGTGTGCCTATGGCTGTAAGGGTGCTATATGAAATGAGTTTGGGGATAGGCTCAACGTAACTCCAAATGGCCATAAGTAGATACACATAGTTCCCCATAAGTCTGAGGTCGGAGTTGAGGGCATTGCTAAAGAAATGTTGAGGAGGGGGTTGTTTGAAGCATTGTTAACTTGTTTTTTTTAATTCATTCTGGGGATATGGGCATCGCTGGCTAGGCTGGCATTTATTGTCTATCCCTATTTGCCCTCGAGATGGTGGTGTTGAGCTGACTTCTTGAACCGCTGCAGTCCGTGTGGTGAAGGTACTCCCACAGTGCTGTGAGGGAGGGAGTTCCAGGATTTTGACCCAGCGACAATGAAAGAACAGCGATATATTTCCAAGTCGGCATGGTGTGTGACTTGGAGAGGAACCTGGAGGTGGTGGTGTTCCCATGCGTCTGCTGCCCTTGTCCCTCTAGGTGGTACAGGTCACGGGTTTGGGAGGTGCTGTCGAAGGAGCCTTGGCAGTTCAGTGGCATTTCTTTCTCATTTACTTTGCACCTCTTTCTAAAACGCACAGAGCTTCTGTCAGGTTACAATCAGTGAGGATTTCCAATTCTCAGTTAGAATCTTTAAAATCTCCATGCTGGCCCTGGGCTTTTTATTTTTTGAATTCATGGTTTAATAAACCTGACAATTGTAACCAGGTTACAAAAATGTTACCATAGTCTTCAAAAGGTTACACTAGGTCATAGGTCAGAGGCCATTTAACCTATGCAGTGAACAGCTTCAGCTTACTGTATGACCTCATTTACAAAGTGTAAATGTAAAGCTATTTAAGTCAGATATTACCTGGGCAGCATTTATATAAAATAGTGTGAAAAGTGTTGTTGGGAGGAGGGTTCTGAAGGTGTTGGGTTGGCGGGTTCTGAAGGTATTAAATGCTTTCATTGGTATTATTTAATTTTATTTGTATTTTTTTTCTGTACATTTGTTTTTGCATTGAGATATGTATATATTTAGTTTGTGTATTGATTGTATGACTTGTGATATTAATAATGGCAATGTGTCTTGCATCTCAGCTTTGAAATAAAATTGAATCTTGTGATTGCTTTTCGCACTCTGTTTATTGCATTCTTGTTTCACTGTCTGTGCCCCATGCACCAGCCTCAAGGGAGGGGGATGGGGATGGGTACCTCCGTCAATGTCTCCTCAATAGTGATCCTATTGGGTACACGTCATCAGCCCAGGCTGATTCTCCCTTTGCTTTGTGTCACCCACTCAGTGATCAGGATGAGATTGCTAGCTCAGCATAGTGGGGGCGGGAAGAGGGGTCACATTCGCCCTGGTTATTACGGGATGTGAGGTGGGTGTGGGGGCGACAGTTTAGCAGTCGGGAATCCTGAAGAACAGGTTTAACGGTAGGTCTTGATCATCATTTTGGAGATTGCCGGAGGGGTGGGGTAGGGGGGTGTTGGTTGGTGGTGGCGGAGAGATCGGGGCAGAGGGAAGAAGATTGCAGGGGGGACCGGAGAGGAGAACGCACGGGGGGCCTTGTAGGAAATCGCGGGTGGAGGTGCGGTGGGGGCTGTGGTGGACATGGGGGGGGGGGGGGTGCAGGGAGAAGATCGTGGAATAAGGAGGACATGGGGAGGGCATTGTACCGTGGGCGCTTCTGATCGCTGGGAAGTTTAACAAGGCAATCAGTAACCAGAGGGGTGCCGCAGGGATCAGTGCTGGGACCCCAACTATTTACAATCTATATTAATAACTTGGAAGAAGGGACTGAGTGTAACGTAGCCAAGTTTGCTGACGATACAAAGATGGGAGGAAAAGCAATGTGTGAGGAGGACACAAAAAATCTGCAAAAGGACATAGACAGGCTAAGTGAGTGGGCAAAAATTTGGCAGATGGAGTATAATGTTAGAAAATGTGAAGTCATGCACTTTGGCAGAAAAAAAATCAAAGAGCAAGTTATTATTTAAATGGAGAAAGATTGCAAAGTGCTGCAGTACAGCAGGACCTGGGGGTACTTGTGCATGAAACACAAAAGGTTAGTATGCAGGTACAGCTAGTGATCAGGAAGGCCAATGGAACCTTGGCCTTTATTGCAAAGGGAATGGAGTATAAAAGCAGGGAAGTCTTGCTACAGTTGTTCAGGGTATTGGTGAGGCCACACCTGCAATAATGCGTGCAGTTTTGGTTGCCATATTTACGAAAGGATATACTTACTTTGGAGGCAGTTCAGAGAAGGTTCACAAGGTTAATTCCAGAGATGAGGGGATTGACTTCTGAGGAAAGGTTGAGTAGGTTGGGCCTCTACTCAATGGAATTCAGAAGAATGAGAGGTGATCTTATCGAAACGTATACGATTATGAGGGGGCTTGACAAGGTGAATGCAGAGATGATGTTTCCACTGATAGGGGAGATTAGAACTAGAGGGCATAATCTTAGAATAAGGGGCCACCCATTTAAAATAGAGATGAGGAGAAATTTCTTCTCTCAGAGGGTTGTGGATCTGTGGAATTCGCTGCCTCAGAGAACTGTGGAAGCTGGAACATTGAATAAAGATAGACAGAGATAGACAGTTTCTTAACCAATATGGGGATAAGGGGTTATGGGGAGCGGGCAGGGAAGTGGAGCTGATTCCATGATCGGATCAGCCATGATCATGTTGAATGGCGGAGCAGGCTCGAGGGGCCGTATGACCTTCTCCTGTTCCTATTTCTTATGTTCTTATGTAGCTTGGTGGGCCGAGGGAAGCAACTCTGTTCCTCCAGGCCCATGAGCAGTGCCAGAAAGGCACTTACTTGTTCCATGCAGCAATCCTCACCTCCCTTCAGCTGCCGGGTTTCCAGAGGCCTGGGAAACCCAGCTGGCCAGTGTTACAGCTGGAACAGAGAAAAAATCTTAGGCATGCAGCCTCATTAAAATGTTGAAATGAGGGACCCACCTCCTGAAAGTGGTTTGGGCACCAGCAGAACCCCCCCCGCTCCCCCCCCCCCCCCCCCCGGTCATGGGTCCCACCTCGGTTAAATCTGGAAGTGGGTGGGCTCGAGGCGGGTTGGGTTTGAGTTTGAAATGTTTTACATTTTAACTTCCCACCTGACCCACACTTTTTGGGGGTTAAAATTGCCTCCTTGTTGTCAGTAAAAGTGGCCATGAATCTTTCGGATTGTTGCAAAACCCCAAGTCTTTCAATTTGCTTTTAAATATAAAAGAAGATGTCGTCCCACTAGTCCACTGAAACAAACTGGTCGAATATGGGTTTTCCACTCAGCAGTTCCCTATCCCAGCTGGGCCATGAGACAGTCAGCATAGACAAGGTTGTCCCCTCCAAGAAATATAATGGAAAATCAGCAATGTCAGTCAGTTATATTTTTTCGCACTCATTCTGGTGACTGGTTGAAATGCAACACTGTCAAACACTTCAAGAGCAATTTGCTTACCATCTCTCAAAGACATGGACGACTCGGTATATTTTCTGACCTGCATTATTCCCACATTTAAATGCAGTAGCACAAGATTCCTCTTTTTATTTTAATGCAATGCTAACCTATGTTTAAAAAAATACAGCCACTGGGACAGAGGCAAAGTTCTGGGACGTCTCCAACTTTTTCCAGTTCTGACCAAGAGTCGTAGACCCGAAACGTTAACTCTGTTTCTATTAAGGGATTAAGTACAATTGTGTTAACCATTCAGATAGGATCAGTACTGGTCGGTAAATATTGTCCATTGGCAGAAAGCTCATGTGTTGATCACCCATATGAATTTTTAAAACATTTTGTTTCTGTTACTATTTCTCTTCTTGCATCTTTATTTCTCGCTCTCTGACTTTCTGTTGTCTTCCATTCTTTTTCTCTATGGGACAGCTCTCGACGATGGTGTCAAATGGGTGACTGAGTCAGCAGCCCATTTTACATTTCTCTTGATTTGTATTTTCATTGAAGTCATTGAGAGAAGTAAAATGGTCTGCCGACTCACTATCGCCCGTTTTACACAAAGTCTAGATCTACCCCTTTGTGTAAATATAGTTACACTTTCTATTGGGGTTTTTTTTTTGTATCTCTGCGTTTGCCGATCACTTCCTGACTCATTCTTCCTTTGTGTGTCTATCTTTTCCTTCTCTGTATTGTATGTTTTTCGTTCTTGATGTCTGCCTCTCATATTGTGACCGCCTCTCTCTTGGCACCATTATGATGCCAACTAGCAGCTCTGCAGGGTTGCTGGCAGTGATTTGGAGATTGTTAAAGGACATGGAAAGAAGTTTGTGAGTGATATGGTCAGAGACAGTGAAGTAAGCATTTTCCTTATTCAATGAAGGTAGCTAAATAAATGTGTCCCCCTATTTATCAAGTAGGCAGATTAAACCTCACTCCAATGTCCTCCAAAACACAGGGGAGATTTCCTCCGATGTAACAGCATGTAAATGCATTAAAAAAAGTAAGATCTACATATATATTGGGCTTTTCGCGACCACTGGACGTAACAAAGCGCTTAGTCACTGTTGTAATGTAGGAAACATGACAACCAATTTGCGCACAGCAAATTAGAAAAGAATGTTTTTATGACAACAAGTCCTCAGAGGGAATCTTCTCCTCAAGGTGACAACTTACACTCCTGTGGCTTCTCTCACTGAGGTGGGCTATAGATAGCAATGCAATGGAAATGTCCTTCAGCCATTACTGAAGGATAGGGAAACAAGGCATCAGCAAGTTTATCGTGGTAACACCTGCACTTATGTTGTGTATAACTCCTTCTTAGGCAGTCCCTCGTATCAAGGATGACTTGTTTCCACACCAAAAAGGGATGAGTTCACAGGTATTTCAAAGAAGGATATTCCAGGTCGCAAACTACATGTTGAAGAGTGGAAGATGCCTGTGCATGGATATTTTTAACATGCACACCAGCCACCACACGGGCTTGACAGAGCTAGGTCTTGGTTCAGTGGCAAGGATTAACCAAGACGACTGGATGGACCTAGTATGCGCACATATTGAGCACATCAACAACTACAATCTATTTGAAGACAATTCTCCACTCTCTTGATAACTGCTAAGGGCACTGACTAAAATTAGATTTGGTCTGGGCTCGAGTGGACTCCACCAAAGTGCAACGAGTGGCCATAACTTGGAATTCATTGGACGATTCACTCCGAGAGGTGACTGAGGTGCATGATGTGAGAAACCTCAGTGTGTCGAATGTGTGTAGAAGGGTTAAGGCACATTCTTGAGGCAGTGTAGAGGGAGCTTAGCACTGTATTTCACTACTGGGGGCAGGTCTGAAGCTGGCTGTGGGTATTAAGAAAGTCTGCAGCAAATGACTCCAGCTGCTCGAACTCAGGCTCAGGAGTCACTGCAAGATACAGATGGGTGAGAATTTCCTGGAGTGCACGTCCCAGGAGGTGGTCACCCCGCAGCTACAGAGAGTTCAGGAGGACAGTAAGTGGGTGAGCATCCAGCAGGGTAGGAAGAAGCAGGCAGTGCAGGAATCTTCCGTCGTGCGGCACTCTCAGACTTGTTTCCAGTGCTGACGACTGGCGAGGGCGACGACACCTCAGGGGAGTGCAGTCCAAAGCACATCCACGGCAACTGACTGCACAGGCGGACACGGCACACTGCAGCGATCATAGGGGATTCGCTTGTCAATCGCCGACGTGAGTCCCGCATGGTGTGTTGTCTCCCTGGCGCCAGGGTAAAGACATCAGTGAGAGAGTGCAGAACATTTTGCGGGGGCGATGGAAAACAGACATGGCCACGTTGAAACTAATGACATAGGAAGGAAAAGGGTTGGGATCCTGCAGTCAGAGTTTCAGGAGCTCAGGAGGAAATTAAAGAGCATGACCTCAAAAGCTGCAATCTGTGGATTACTCCCAGTGCCACAATCGAGTGAGTATAGGAATAGTAGGCTAAAGCAGCTTAACATGTGGCTGGAGAAATGTTGCAGGAGGGAAGGATCACTGGGACCAATTCTGGGCCAAGAGGCACCTGTTCAAAGGTGGACGGGTTGCACCTCAACAGAGCTGGGGCCAATGTCCTTGTGGGTAGCTTAGCTAGTGCTGTGGTGGAGAGTTTTAATTAATTTGGCTGGGCACCAGGATGAAACATGAGAGAGGGGCAACAAAGTGCACAGAGGACTGGGAGAGACAAACAGCAAAGAATAAAGAGTAGTTCAGAAATAGGAGGGATCAGACAGGGAGGAAATTCGAGGCAGTCTAAGATGGGTTTCGAGTACATGTGCATAAAAACACAGCGTGATAAATAAGATTGGTGAGATAACAGGCACAAGTAGAGAAATAGGACTACGTTATAGTGGCAATAACAGAGACCTAGCTCAAAGAAGGGGAGGATTGGGAACTTAATATTCCTGGCTACAAGGTATTCAGGAAAGATAGGGAAGGGGAAATAAAGGAGAGGTGTGGCAGTGTTGATCAAATAAACTATTATAACACTGGCGAGGGATGATGTCGTTGAGGGGTCAAAGATAGAATCCATTTTGTTAGAATTAAGGAACAATAGAGGAGCTATTACACAACTGGGTGTAGACTATAGGCCACAAAATAGTGGGAAGGAGATAAAGGAGTAAATTTGCAGGCAAATTACTGAACGATACAAGAATTACAGGGTAGTGATAATAGGAGACTTCAATTATCCTTATATAGACTGGGATAGTAACAGCGTAAAGGGAAACGAGGAGGAGGAATTGCTGAAATGTGTACAAGAGAACTTCTTATCCAGCCCAAAAGGAAGGAACAGTGCAGGATCCAGTTCTGGGGAATGAAGGGCAGGTGGGTCATGTTTCAGTGGGGGAGCATTTGCAGAACAGTGATTATAATAGCATCAGGTTTAGATCATCATCATCGTAGGCGGCCCCTCGGAGTCGAGGATGACTTGCTTCCACACTAGAAATGAGTTCTCAGGTGACTGAAGAGTCCAATGCGGGACCTACAGTCTCTGTCACAGGTGGGGCAAATGGTGGTTGAAAGAACAGGTGGATGGGGCCTGGGTTGCCACACGCTCCTTTCGCTATCGACGCTTGTCTTCAGCTTGCTCTTGGCGAAGAGACTCGAGGTGTTCAGCTCTTTCCAAGTGGTCTTGGGCCAGGGATTCCCAGGTGTCCGTGGGGATGTTACATTTTTTTAAGGAGGCTTTGAGGGTGCCCTTGAAGCGTATCCTCTGTCTACCTGGGGCTCGCTTACCGTGTCGGAGCTCCGAGTAGAGCGCTTGCTTTGGGAGTCTCGTGTCAGGCATGCGGACAATGTGGCCCGTCCAATGGAGCTGATCGAGCATGGTCAGTGCTTCGATGCTGGGGATATTGGCCTGAGTGAAGACACTGACATTGATGTGCCTATCCTGCCAATGGATTTGCAGGATCTTGCGGAGGCAGCATTAGTGGTACTTCTCCAGTGTTTTGAGGTGCCTGTTGTACATAGTCCATGTCTCTGAGCCATTTAGGAGGGCAGGTATCACCAGTGCTCTGTAGACCATGAGCTTGGTGCTGGGTTTGAGGTCCTGGTCTTCAAACACTCTCTTCCTCAGGCGACCAAAGTCTGTACTGGCACACTGAAAGCGGTGTTAGACTTCGTCGTCGCTGTCTGCCCTTGTTGACAGTAGACTCCTGAGGTATGGAAAATGGTCTACGTTGTCCAAGGCCTCGTCATGGATTTTGATAACCGGGGTGGCAGTGCTGTGTGGCGGGGGGGCAGGTTGGTAGAGGAGCTCTGTCTTACGGATATTTAGTGTAAGGCCCATACTCTCATACACCTTGTTGAAGGTGTTGACGATGGCTTGGAGTTCGACCTCCGAGGTTTAGAATAGTTAATGGAAAAGGACAAGAAGTAAACCAGCATAAAAATGCTTAACTGAAGGAAGGCTAACTTCAGGGAGTTGAAAAGAGATCTGGCCCAGGTGGATTGGAATCAAAAATTGGTAGGCAAAGCAGTAAATGAGCAAATGGAAGGCCTCCAAAGAGGACATGGTTTGGGTACAGAGTAGTCACATTGCCACGAGAGGGAAAGGAACGGCATCTAAAGCTAGAGCTCCCTGGGTGACTAAAGATAGAGAGATTAAATGAGACTGAAAAAGGAGGCTTATGACAAATGTAAGATTCATAATTCAGTAGAGAACCAAGCCAAATACAGAAAGTACAGAGGAGATCTGACAAAGGGAAGCAGAGGGGCAAAGAAAGAGTATAAGATTAGATTAGTGGCTAACATAATAGGAACCCAAAGGTCTTTTATAAATTTATAAGTAGTAAAAGGGGAGTCAAAGGAAGGGTAAGGCTAATTGGGGACCAAAAAGGAGATCTTCTTGTGAATGGTTGAGATATTAAATGAGTACTTTGCATCTGTCTTCACGAGAGAAGAGGATGCTGCTAATGTAGCAGTAAAGGGGGAGGTAGTAGAGAAATTGGATAGGATAAAAATAGATAAGGATGAGGTACTTAAAAGGTTGGCAGTCCTCAAAGTAGAAAAGTCACCCGGTCCAGATGGGATGCATCCTAGGTTAGTGAGAGAAATAAGGGTGGAAATTGCGAAGGCTCTGGCTACAATCTTCAAATCCTTCTTATATATGGGATTTCTGCCAGAGGACTGGACAATTGTAAATGTTACACATCTAATTAAAAAAGGTGAGTGGATAAACTGGTCAACTACAGTCCATTTATTGTTAGTAATGGGGAAAGCTTTAGAGTCAATTAATCCGGGACAACGTTAATTGGTTTTAGGAAAAGTATGGATTAATGAATGAAGGTCAGCATGGATTTATTAAAGGCATATAGTGTTTGAATATCGTGATTGAGTTATTTGATGAAGTAACGGAGAGCACTGATGAGGGTAGTGATGTTGATGTTGTGTATACAGGCCCCGCAAGTCGGAGGTGTAGCACCGACCATTAAGACTGGTGTTGCTGAACAAATGGCACCCGCCTTGCTTCCTCCCACTTCCAGCGTGGAACAGAGCAGCTGCCATTTTGGGGACGTCGTTAGCGCTGCCGTTGCCTGTGCTGTCCCCATCCCCCGCTCCCCCTCTCCACCCCCTTGGGCTGCATCGTCACATGGAGATGAAGCAGAGGCAGGAAAGCTGCTCACAAAGGGGAGAGGAAGAAGCAGAAGAAGAGGAAGCAGAAGGAAAGAGGCACTCTGACACCCCCTTTCTGGCCGGGATATCTGGGATTGAATCATCCATTTGCGGTATCAGTGACCTTGACCCCCAATTCCCCTTTTAATATTTGACCCACACCTTCGCTCTGTTACTGACCATCACAGCGTCCTCTTGGCCACATTGCTGAAATAAAAGCCACCACAAAGCAAACTTTCCAATCCAATTTTATCCATATATGCATCCAATATTACATTCAAAAAACAATTAATCACCCTTGTGCATTCCCTTAATGACTGACTTCAGTGTGGCTTTGCCTATTCTAGTGCTCCTACGCAGTACTACCCCAGTGGCTGCAGCACAGTTGGTGGAAGACTTTCAGTGGGGGACACTGTAGATGGCCTTGCAGGATGACCTCAAGGAGCTGATGGCTGAGAGTGGCAAATCAAGTAATGGTATTCTTCTTCTTCTTCACTCTCTTCTCTCTCGTTTTGGTCAACCACTGGCTGGACCAGGCTGGATTTCTTAGATGTGTGAAATGAGGAAGGAACAAGGGTTAAGTTGCAGTGAGGGGAGGTGCGGGAAAGCAAGAGGTGCATGCTTACACCATGTGCAGCTTGTACATCAGAAGATATTGTGGGATGAGGGGGAAGTGGGATATGCGAAGGAAGATAACGCATGAGGATACCAACATCTTGTATTCTTTCAGCCCCGCCGCTGGCCAAGGGCTCAGCCATGCCCCTGCCAAGAATGGCCAGCGCCGTCTCCTCCAAGGGGGTGAGGTGAAGTGAGGAATGTGAGGAATGTGAGGTGTGCCTTGTGTTTGGTAGAGGCTGGTGGTAGGTGAGTGATGGGGGGAGCGGTAGATCGTGCATTGAGCAGTGTGTGAGGCTAGTGATGCAGTTCGTAGGAGGTGGCTTTTCAAGATGCATTCACTGACCTTGACCACTCTTCTGAGGTTATGAAACTTCTTTGGGCACTGGAGCCTGGTCCTGTGGGTGACACTGTTGGCAGTGATGGCCTCGGCGATCTGGTCTCACATTGCACTTTCTGGAGGTCCTCCTGGCTCCTGTAGTTAGAGGACCATTCTTCCAGTATTGACCCCTTGCACAAAGCTCAAATGCTGCGTGGGAGACCCTGGTTGCCCTCTCCCTGGCCTGTTGAGTCATTTGTGTTAGCACTGAAGCACTTTTAGCATTTCTTACGTGCAGAAGGCAGTTCACATTTAGGAACCGGAGACTGCTTTGAAAACGAACAGCTATAACGAAAGGCAGTGTCGCTCCAGCAATGCAACCTTGGGCCTCTAGCTGAGCACACAGCCTGTCAGCAGCATAGCAGTCGCTAGGCTGTGCGTCGAAATCTTTTAAATTAGGTGGCAGCACCAAATTGACGTGCTGCCTGCGCTTTTAGAAAGGGTGTGGGCATATCTTGCATTGCGGTGCCCGCGTCTATTTTCTTCCGTTATATTTCCCGGCCAAAGACTTCTAAAAGACGTTTGACAAAGTGCCATAAACATAGAAACATAGAAACATAGAAAATAGGTGCAGGAGTAGGCCATTCGGCCCTTCTAGCCTGCACCGCCATTCAATGAGTTCATGGCTGAACATTCAACTTCAGTACCCCATTCCTGCTTTCTCGCCATACCCCTTGATCCCCCTAGCAGTAAGGACCTCATCTAACTCCTTTTTGAATATATTTAGTGAATTGGCCTCAACAACTTTCTGTGGTAGAGAATTCCACAGGTTCACCACTCTCTGGGTGAAGAAGTTCCTCCGCATCTCGGTCCTAAATGGCTTACCCCTTATCCTTAGACTGTGACCCCTGGTTCTGGACTTCCCCAACATTGGGAACATTCTTCCTGCATCTAACCTGTCTAACCCCGTCAGAATTTTATATGTTTCTATGAGGTCCCCTCTCATTCTTCTGAACTCCAGTGAATACAAGCCCAGTTGATCCAGTCTTTCTTGATAGGTCAGTCCCGCCATCCCGGGAATCAGTCTGGTGAACCTTCGCTGCACTCCCTCAATAGCAAGAATGTCCTTCCTCAGGTTAGGAGACCAAAACTGTACACAATACTCCAGGTGTGGCCTCACCAATGCCCTGTACAACTGTAGCAACACCTCCCTGCCCCTGTACTCAAATCCCCTTGCTATGAAGGCCAACATGCCATTTGCTTTCTTAACCGCCTGCTGCACCTGCATGCCAACCTTCAATGACTGATGTACCATGACACCCAGGTCTCTTTGCACCTCCCCTTTTCCTAATCTGTCACCATTCAGATAATAGTCTGTCTCTCTGTTTTTACCACCAAAGTGGATAACCTCACATTTATCCACATTATACTTCATCTGCCATGCATTTGCCCATTCACCTAACCTATCCAAGTCGCTCTGCAGCCTCACAGCATCCTCCTCGCAGCTCACACTGCCACCCAACTTAGTGTCATCCGCAAACTTGGAGATACTACACTCAATCCCCTCATCTAAATCATTAATGTACAGTGTAAACAGCTGGGGCCCCAGCACAGAACCCTGCGGTACCCCACTAGTCACTGCCTGCCATTCTGAAAAGTACCCATTTACTCCTACTCTTTGCTTCCTGTCTGACAACCAGTTCTCAATCCATGTCAGTACACTACCCCCAATCCCATGTGCTCTAACTTTGCACATCAATCTCTTGTGTGGGACCTTGTCGAACGCCTTCTGAAAGTCCAAATATACCACATCAACTGGTTCTCCCTTATCCACTCTACTGGAAACATCCTCAAAAAATTCCAGAAGATTTGTCAAGCATGATTTCCCTTTCACAAATCCATGCTGACTTGGACCTATCATGTCACCTCTTTCCAAATGCACTGCTATGACATCCTTAATAATTGATTCCATCATTTTACCCACTACCGATGTCAGGCTGACCGGTCTATAATTCCCTGTTTTCTCTCTCCCTCCTTTTTTAAAAAGTGGGGTTACATTGGCTACCCTCCACTCCATAGGAACTGATCCAGAGTCAATGGAATGTTGGAAAATGACTGTCAACGCATCCACTATTTCCAAGGCCACCTCCTTAAGTACTCTGGGATGCAGTCCATCAGGCCCTGGGGATTTATCGGCCTTCAATCCCATCAATTTCCCCAACACAATTTCCCGGCTAATAAGGATTTCCCTCAGTTCCTCCTCCTTACTAGACCCCCCGACCCCTTTTATAACCGGAAGGTTGTTCGTGTCCTCCTTCGTGAATACCGAACCAAAGTACTTGTTCAATTGGTCCGCCATTTCTTTGTTCCCCGTTATGACTTCCCCTGATTCTGACTGCAGGGGACCTACGTTTGTCTTTACTAACCTTTTTCTCTTTACATATCTATAGAAACTTTTGCAATCCGTCTTAATGTTCCCTGCAAGCTTCTTCTCATACTCCATTTTCCCTGCCCTAATCAAACCCTTTGTCCTCCTCTGCTGAGTTCTAAATTTCTCCCAGTCCCCAGGTTCGCTGCTATTTCTGGCCAATTTGTATGCCACTTCCTTGGCTTTAATACTATCCCTGATTTCCCTTGATAGCCACGGTTGAGCCACCTTCCCTTTTTTATTTCTATGCCAGACAGGAATGTACAATTGTTGTAGTTCATCCATGCGGTCTCTAAATGTCTGCCATTGCCCATCCACAGTCAACCCCTTAAGTATCATTCGCCAATCCATCTCAGCCAATTCACGCCTCATACCTTCAAAGTTAGCCTTCTTTAAGTTCTGGACCATGGTCTCTGAATTAACTGTTTCATTCTCCATCCTAATGCAGAATTCCACCATATTATGGTCACTCTTCCCCAAGGGGCCTCGCACAACGAGATTGCTAATTAATCCTTTCTCATTACATAACACCCAGTCTAAGATGGCCTCCCCCCTAGTTGGTTCCTCGACATATTGGTCTAAAAAACCATCCCTTATGCACTCCAGAAAATCCTCCTCCACCGTATTGCTTCCAGTTTGGTTAGCCCAATCTATGTGCATATTAAAGTCACCCATTATAACTGCTGCACCTTTATTGCACGCACCCCTAATTTCCTGTTTGATGCCCTCCCCAACATCACTACTACTGTTTGGAGGTCTGTACACAACTCCCACTAACGTTTTTTGCCCTTTGGTGTTCTGCAGCTCTACCCATATAGATTCCACATCATCCAAGCTAATGTCCTTCCTAACTATTGCCTTAATCTCCTCCTTAACCAGCAATGCTACCCCACCTCCTTTTCCTTTTATTCTATCCTTCCTGAATGTTGAATACCCCTGGATGTTGAGTTCCCAGCCCTGCTCATCCTGGAGCCACGTCTCCGTAATCCCAATCACATCATATTTGTTAACATCTATTTGCACAGTTAATTCATCCACCTTATTGCGGATACTCCTTGCATTAAGACACAAAGCCTTTAGGCTTGTTTTTTTAACACCCTCTGTCCTTTTAGAATTTTGCTGTACAATGGCCCTTTTTGTTCTTTGCCTTGGGTTTCTCTGCCCTCCACTTTTCCTCATCTCCTTTCTGTCTTTTGTTTTTGCCTCCTTTTTATATTTGTTCGCAGACTTGTTCGCAAAATGAAAGCCCATGGGATGAAAGGGACAGGGGCAGTGGCAGTGTGGATACGGAATTGGCTAAGAGACAGAAAGCAGAGCGTAGTGGTGAACAGTTGTTTTTCAGATTGGAGGGAAGTATACAGTGGTGTTCTCCGATGGTCAATATCAGGATCACTGCTCTTTTTGATATATATTAATGATCTAGACTTGGGTATACAGGGCATAATTTCAAAATTTACAGAGGACATGAAACTCAGAAATGTAGTAAACAGTGAGGAGGATAGTAACAGACTTTAGGAGGACGTAGACGGACTGGAGAAATGGGCTGACACATGGCAGATGAAATTTAACACAGAGAATATGAAGTGATACATTTTGGTAGGAAGAATGAGGAGAGGCAATATAAACTTTATGATACAATTTTATTGCGGTGCAGGAACAGAGAGACCTGGAGTGCACAAATCTTTGAAGGTGGCAGGACGCATTGAGAGGGCTGCTGAAAAAACATACAGTATCCTTGGCTTTATTAATAAAGGAATAAAGCACAAAAGCAAGTTATGCTAAACCTTTTATAAAACACTGGTTAGGCCTCAGCTGGAGTTCTGTGTTCAATTCTGGGCACCACACTTTAGGAAGAATGTCAAGGCCTTAGAGAGGGTGCAGAAGAGATTAACTGGAATGATACCAGGATGTGCAAGTTCAGTTATTAGATAGCTTCTTCAAAGAGCCGCCATAGGCACAATGGACTGACATAAGAAGATAAGAATGTAAGAAATAGGAGCAGGAGAAGGCCATTTGACCCCTCGAGCCTGTTCCGGCATTCAATAAGATCATGCCTGATCTGACCTTGGCCTCAACTTCACTTCCCTGCCCACTCCCCATAAACCCTTTACTCCCTTATCATTCAAAAGTCTGTCTATCCCCACCTTAAATATATTCTTTGACCCAGCTTCCACAGCTCTCTGGGGCAGAGAATTCCAAAGATTCATGACACTCTGAGAGAAGAAATTTCTCCTTATCTCTGTTTTAAATGTTCGACTCCTTATTCTGAAATTATGCCCCCTAGTTCTAGATTCCCTATTAGGGGAAACATCCTCTCTGCATCTACCCTGTTAAGCCCCTCATAATCTGAAACGTTTTAGCTGGCCCCATTCGGTGCCGTATCAATCTTTGATTCTAAAATTCTAAGAGCAAGAACTTTCATTCCCTAGTGCTGTCATCACCACACCTTGAAGAGCACAAACTCCCCACCCTCTCCTGCATGGAATATGAATTAAACTCCTGGAACAGTATCTCTATTGTAACAGTTTATGCCCTGACAATAGGCAGGATATGGGATTGGGATGTCCAGCTGAAAGCAGTTAGCACATTTCTAAGGCAAACCGCAGAAAAATAGGAATGTACAACAGAACCAAAGTGGATGCTCTGATGACTAATTCATTCAAGAAACCTGGGAAGAACACGACCCCAAATCAGATACAGCACAGCATTCAGAGAAGGCAGCAAAGGCACGGACTGCTGTGCCGGGTCTGGTTAGTGTGCCGCCAGTCACCATGATGCCACACTCGATGAGTGATGCAGTCAGTTGGGCTCCCGGGCTGCATGAAACAAATCAGGACCCCACAGCTGCCACCCATGTGTTTGTGTTGTGATTTTTGTTTAACCCTTTGTAGACTCTCATCCACAGAGTGTGGGTTTTACGCGGTGGCTCTGCAGAACGGAATCAGAGAAAGCAAGGGATGAGAGAACGGCCATTCAGCCCATCAATCCCATTTCCCACGGTGGACCAACTGCGACCTGCAGTCACTGACTCCGTTCAATTGGCGACTGTCCTGTCCAAATGCTCCCTGATTTCCAAAGTATTGTGTATGCAATAACTGTCAGACTGAGTACTGTTTATTTCTAAGAGGTATGACCTTGGCTCTGCTTGATTAAGGCCCAAAGTGACTAATATACAAAATGGCTGGCCTTTTATACTTGGGCTGCACACACATGTGTGCAGCCCAATGGCCTCCAACAGTGACGCCATCTAGTGGCTAGTGATCCCAAAAGTACATACATGACAATATCCCCCTCTAAGATATTAACACAGTCTTTTACAAATTGAGACGGTCCGGTGTTTTACACTCCAGGGTTGACCATCTCAGTTCAACTCCAGCCTTGTTTGAGTGTTCAGTGTCTGTTGTGACTGGTGGCTGGGTGGCTGACCTGGTGGGAGTGGCAATGGCCATGTCAAGGATTGAAAGTCCATTTTCATTGAACATGTCAGTGATTGAAAGTCCCGATTCACTGATGATCACTGAGTCCTCTGATGACTGGGGGTAGGTTGGTTGGTCGTCGATTGCTCTTCCTCTGACTGTTCCGGGTCATCTGTGTGCCGCAGTTTTGTCTGATCCATATGTTTCCTGCATGTTTGCCCATTTTTGAGCTTGACAATAAATACTCTTGGCCATGACAGTACCAGCGATCCACTTGGGACCCTGAACATATACAGGATCATTTACAGAAATATCGCGTGACACAGCTGCGCGATGATGATACCCTTGCTGACTTTGTCTTCTATATGCAACATGATTATTCAAGTCAGGGTGTACAAGAGATAGCTTGGTCTTAAGACCTCTCTTCATCATTAGTTCAGCAGGCGAGACCCCGGTAAGCGTGTGTGGTGTTGTCTTGTAACTAAGCAGTATGCATGACAGGCGGATCTGCAGTGACCCTTGGGTTACTCGCTTCATACTCTGCTTTATGATGTGGACAGCATGTTCTGCTTGCCCATTGGATGCAGATTTGAACAGTGCTGACCTTACATGTTTGATACCATTGAGTTTCATGAACTCTTGAAACTCCTGATTGGTGAAGCACGATCCGTTGTTGCTAACAACGATGGCAGGCTGACCATGTGTCGCGAACATGACACTGAGATTCTCAATGGTAGCTGTGGATGTGCTGGATGACATGATTGTACACTCTAGATTCCTCAGCCATGACTCAGTGGGCAGCACCCTCACCTCTGAGTCAGAAGGTTGTGGTTTCAAGTCCCGCTCCAGAACCTTGAGCACAAAAATCTATCATTTGGAAAGCAGTGACAGGATCGGTCCAAGTCAGCATGGATTTATGAAAGGGAAATCATGCTTGACAAATCTTCTAGAATTTTTTGAGGATGTAACTAGTAGAGTGGACAAGGGAGAACCAGTGGATGTGGTATATTTGGACTTTCAAAAGGCTTTTGACAAGGTCCCATACAAGAGATTGGTGTGCAAAGTTAAAGCACATGGTATTGAGGGTAATGTACTGACGTGGATAGAGAACTGGTTGGCAGACAGGAAGCAGAGAGTCTGGATAAATGGGTCCTTTTCAGAATGGCAGGCAGTGACTAGTGGGGTGCCGCAGGGCTCAGTGTTGGGATCCCAGCTATTTACAATATACATCAATGATTTAGATGAAGGAATTGAGTGTACTATCTCCAAGTTTGCAGATGACACTAAGCTGAGTGGCGGTGTGAGCTGTGAGGAGGACACTAAGAGGCTGCAGGGTGACTTGGCCAGATTAGGTGAGTGGGCAAACGCATGGCAGATGCAGTATAATGTGGATAATTGTGAGGTTATCCACTTTGGGGGCAAAAACAGGAAGGCAGAATATTATCTGAATGGCGGCAGATTAGGAAAAGGAAATATGCAACGAGACTTGGGTGTCATGGTCCATCAGTCATTGAAAGTTGGCATGCAGGTACAGCAGGCGGTGAAGAAGGCAAGTGATATGTTGGCCTTCATAGCTAGGGATTTGAGTATAGGAGCAGGGAGGTCTTACTGCAGTTGTACAGGGCCTTAGCGAGGCCTCACCTGGAATATTGTGTTCAGTTTTGGTCTCCTACTCTGAGGAAGGACATTCTTGCTTTTGAGGGAGTGCAGCGAAGGTTCACCAGACTGATCCCCGGGATGGCAGGACTGACATAAGGAAGAAATAGCGGGACATCTAGATAGGAATAGTGCAATCAAGCAGACACAACTTGGATTCATGAAGGGGAAATCATGTTTAACTAATTTACTGGAATTCTTTGAGGATATAACGAGCATGGTGGATAGAGATGTACCGATGGATGTAGTGTATTTAGATTTCCAAAAGGCATTCGATAAGGTGCCACACAAAAGGTTATTGCGGAAGATAAAGGTACGCGGAGTCAGAGGAAATGTATTAGCATGGATCGAGAATTGGCTGGCTAACAGAAAGCAGAGAGTCGGGATAAATGGGTCCTTTTCGGATTGGAAATCGGTGGTTAGTGGTGTGTCACAGGGATCGGTGCTGGGACCACAACTGTTTACAATATACATAGATGACCTGGAAGAGGGGACGGAGTGTAGTGTAACAAAATTTGCAGATGACACAAAGATTAGTGGGAAAGCGGGTTGTGTAGAGGACACAGAGAGGCTGCAAAGCGATTTAGATAGGTTAAGCGAATGGGCTAAGGTTTGGCAGATGGAATACAATGTCGGAAAATGTGAGGTCATCCACCTTGGGAAAAAAAACAGTAAAAGGGAATATTATTTGAATGGGGAGAAATTACAACATGCTGCGTTGCAGAGGGACCTGGGGGTCCTTGTGCATGAATCCCAAAAAGTTAGTTTGCAGGTGCAGCAGGTAATCAGGAAGGTGAATGGAATGTTGGCCTTCATTGCGAGAGGGATGGAGTACAAAAGCAGGGAGGTCCTGCTGCAACTGTACAGGGTATTGGCGAGACCGCACCCGGAGTACTGCATGCAGTTTTGGTCACCTTACTTAAGGAAGGATATACTAGATTTGGAGGGAGTACAGAGACGCTTCACTAGGCTGATTCCGGAGATGAGGGGGTTACCTTATGATGATAGATTGAGTAGACTGGGTCTTTACTCGGAGTTCAGAAGGATGAGGGATGATCTTATAGAAACATTTAAAATAATGAAAGGGATAGACAAGATAGAGGCAGAGAGATTGTTTCCACTGGTCGGGGAGACTAGAACTAGGGGGCACAGCCTCAAAATACGGGGGAGCCAATTTAAAACTGAGTTGAGAAGGAATTTCTTCTCCCAGATGGTTGTGAATCTGTGGAATTCTCTGCCCAGGGAAGCAGTTGAGGCTAGCTCATTGAATGTATTCAAATCACAGATAGATAGATTTTTAACCAATAAGGGAATTAAGGGTTATGGGGAGCGGGCGGGTAAGTGGAGCTGAGTCCATGGCCAGATCAGCCATAATCTTGTTGAGTGGCAGAGCAGGCTCGAGGGGCTAGATGACCTACTCCTGTTCCTAATTCTTATGTTCTTACGTTCTTATGAGGAAAGACTGGATTTACTGGAGTTTAGAATGATGAGAGGGGATCTCATAGAAACATATAAAATTCTGACGGGACTGGACAGGTTAGATGCAGGATGAATGTTCCCGATGTTGGGGAAGTCCAGAACCAGGAGTCACAGTCTAAGGATGAGGGGTAAGCCATTTAGGACTGAGATGAGGAGAAACTTCTTCACTCAGAGAGTTGTTAACCTGTGCAATTCCCTACCGCAGAAAGTTGTTGATGCCAGTTCATTGGATATATTCAAGAGGGAGTTAGATATGGCCCTTACGGCTAAAGGGATCAAAGGGTATGGAAAGAAAGCATGAAAAGGGTACTGAGGTGAATGATCAGCCATGATCTTATTGAATGGTGGTGCTGGCTCAAAGGGGCGAATGGCCTACTCCTGCACCTATTTTCTATGTTTCTATGTTTCTATCCACTTCGAGTATGCATCCACCACAACTAAAAACATCTTCCTCAGGAAGAGACCTGCAAAGTCTATGTGGATCCTGGACCATGGTTTGGACGGCCACAACCACAGACTCAGCGGCGATTCTGCTGGTGCTTTGTTGAGCTGCATGCAAGTATTGCACTGATGCACACATGGTTCCAGCTCAGAGTCAATTCTCGGCCACCATACATTAGACCTGGCAATGGCTTTCATCATTACAATGCCGGGATGTGTGCTATGTAGCTCACGTACAAATTTCTCTCTCCCTTTCTTGGGCATAACAACACGATTGCCCCACAGTATACAATCCGACTGAATAGACAGTTCGTCTTTGCGACGAATGTAAGGTTTGGTCTCCTCACACATTTGGGTATGACAGACCAATCACCTTTGAGGATGCAACTTTACACTACCGATAAAATTGGGTCCTGGCTGGTTCAGGTCTTAACTTATTGAGCTGTGACACGGGTTCCTTCACTCTCAAAAGCATCCATAACTAACAATAGGTCCGCCGGTTGTGGCGTTTCCACCTCCGGTGTGGGCAACGGCAGACGGCTCAAAGCATCGACACAATTCTCGGTGCCAGGTCTATGGTGAATGATATAATCATAAGCGGATAATGTCAGCGCCCACCTCTGGATGCGGGATGAAGCATTGGTATTGATATCTTTGTTTTCAGAGAACAGTGAAATGAGCAGCTTGTGATCTGTCTCCAGTTCAAACCGAAGACCAAACAGGTACTGATGCATCTTTTTAACCCCATACACACAGGCTAGTGCTTCTTTCTCTAACATGCTGAAGGCTCTTTCCGCTTTAGACAAACTTTTTGAAGCATATGCGACTGGCTGTAGTTTACCCGACTCATTAGCTTGTTGGAGTACACAATCAATTCCATATGACGAAGCATCACAGGCCAATACTAAACGTTTACATGGGTCATCATGTACCAGCAGCTTGTTAGAGCAAAGCAGATTAGTGGCTTTCTCAAAAGCTCTGTCTTGAGATGCACCCCACACCCAGTTGGCACCTTTTCTTAGCAGCATATGCAGTGGTTCTAATAAGGTGCTCAATTTAGGTAGGAAGTTACTGAAGTAGTTGAGTAGACCCAGGAACGAACGCAGCTCCGTCACATTCTACGGCTTGGGTGCATTCTTGATGGCCTTGGTTTTCGCGTCTGTGGGCCTGATGCCGTCAGCAGCAATTTTTCTCCCCAGGAATTTGACTTCTGGTGCCATGAAGACGCACTTCGAGCGTTTCAGTCTGAGTCCCACTTTGTCCAGATGATGTAGAACCTCTTCTAGGTTGTTCAGATGTTCCTTGGAGTCACGACCTGTGATCAGGATGTCATCGAGTGTCTGGGAACGGACTTCAGTAGACTCTCCATGTTCCTTTGAAATATTGCTGCAGCCAAGCGAATTCCAAAAGGGCACCTGTGATAAATAAACAGTCCTTTATGCGTGTTAATGCACGTAAGTCTCTTCGACATCTTGACCAGCTCCTGTGTCATGTAGGCCGAAGTCAAGTCCAGTTTGCTAAACGACTTCCCCCCGGCTAGCATTGCAAACAAGTCATCAGCCTTCGGTAATGGGTACTGATCCTGTTTCGAAACCCTGTTAATCGTAGCCTTGTAGTCTCCACAGATTCTGACTGTGCCATCACTTTTCAGCACAGGAACAGTGGGGCTGGTCCATTCATTAAATTCAACCGGTGATATGATCCCTTCACGCTGCAGTCTGTCTAGTTCAATTTTGACCTTCTCCCTCATCATATACGGAACTGCCCAAGCTTTATGATGGATGGGGCTTGCATCCAAGTCCACATGGATCTGCACCTTGGCTCCCGTGAAGTTGCCGATGTCTGGTTTGAACAGCGAGGGGAACTTGCTCAGTACTTGGGCACATCTATCTTTCTCCGACGACAACGCTTTGATGTCGTTCCAATCACATCTGATTTTTTCAAGCCAGTTCCTGCCGAACAGCATTGGACCATTGCCTGGTACAATCCAGAGCGGTAACTCATAAACCGCACCGTCATATGACACTTTAAATGTGGCACTGCCAATCACCGTTATCAGTTTTTTGGTGTACGTGCGCAACTTGGCATTGACTGGCCTCACAGTCTTAGTATCCCACAGTTTGTTGAATGCCCTCTGATTCAGTATCGATTGACGTGCCCCCGTGTCCAGTTCCATCAATACCGGCAACTCATTAAATTTCACGTTGATCATTATCGGTTTGCTCTTAGTTAGGAATGAGTACAGTCCATACATTCCTCCTCTGATATCTCGGTTTGCGTATCCGGATCCGCGCTAGTCTGACCATCATCCTCCACGTGGTGTGTCGCAGCACGCTTGCTCATCTGCGGACACTTGCGCTAGAGATGCCCCACTCTCAGACAGCCTTTGCAATTATATTGCTTAAATCGGCACTGCGAGAAATCGGATGCATTCCCGCTGGCGGATTTTGGGCATCCACAGGTTTTGCATACACAGTCGGTTAGGCCCTGCTATGTGCCATTCTGTTGAACGCTGAATCAATCACATTTACAGTACTTGCCGAGTTTTGATTTTTCACTGATATCTGCTTTAGACTTCTATCCGTCATCATGCATGACTGAGCGATCGTGATGGCCCTGTTCGAGTCCAACGTCTCCACCGTCAATAGTTTACGCAGGATCACTTCGTGGTTGATGCCAATTACAAAGAAGTCCCACAGCCCCGAACTTACATGGTCCCAGTAGACATCTCAGGTCGGCAACGAATTCCGCCACATTCTGGCCCTCTGAGCGAATGTGCATGTGAAATCTGTATCTCAAGATGATGATGCCTTCATCTGGCTTAAGGTGGTCCTGTACCAGTGTACACAATTCTTCACACGTCTTCTCTGTTGGACTCACAGGCAGGAGTAGATTCTTTATCAGACCATAAATTTTTGGACCGCGAAACGTAAGCAACACCGCCCGGCGCCGACCTGCGTCGCCGACCTCCTCCATTTTGTTGGCCACGAAGAACTGGCTCAAACGGCTCACAAAGTCTGCTCAATCTTCTCCTTCCACAAATCGCTCCAACAATCCAATTATGCTCATTTTTGCATGCAAAGGTTCTTGTTGGCTCATCGCCAAATGTTGTGTATGAAATAACTGTTAGACTGAGTACTCTTTAGCTCCAAGAAGTATGACCGTGGCTCTGCTTTATCAAGGCCCAAAGTGACTAATATACAAAATGGCTGGCCTTTTATACCTGGGCTGCACACACGTGCGTGCAGCCCAATTGTCTCCAACAGTAACGCCATCTAGTGGCTAGTGATCACAAAAGTACATACATGACACAAAGATAGTCAAAAAAAATTAGATTTTGCCAGCACCCATGTTTTTATTGATGATTTCCTCATTTTGCAGTGTAATGTAAAAGACCTGAAGGCATTTTTGTTTGAAGAAGTGTAGGAAGCGCTCCTGGTGTCCCAACAATCATCCCCCATCAACTTACAGCAATTGGCTGTGAAGCACTTTAGGATGTCCTGCACACAAGAAAGGCACTATATAAAGGCAAGTTATTTCTTTGTTTTAATGTATGGGATTGAAAGAGATAGAACAGAGAGTTCATTATTCTCTCTATCCTTCTATTCCTGTAAACCATACGCGTTAAAAGATACAGTGAGATCAGTAAATCGTTAACTCATTAAATCCTAAATGTTGGCACTGAATGAAACTCAAAATAACCTTCACAGCTCCACGATTCAACCTCAGCCAGGTGTTCCACAGCTGGTATCTCCACAGTCAGGTACATCCAGCTGTGACAATCTTATGGAGAAACGTTTTTATTTTAGATGTGACAAGAGCTGAAACTTTAAATCTGCGCCTGACTGAACGCCACGATGGTTGATGTAAAGGAAACAGTTACTGCCAAGAAAGGCGGCAAGAAAACAATCAAGAAAACACAACGGAAGGGCGGCAAGAAGCGCAGAAAGTCGAGGAAGGAGAGTTACTCCATCTACACCTACAAAGTGATAAAGCAGGTTCACTCCGCCACCAGTATCTCCTCCAAGGCCATGGGCATCATGAAGTCGTTTGTGAATGATATTTTCTAGCGCATCGCGGGTGAGGCTTCCCACCTGGCCCATTACAACAAGCGCCGCAACATCAGCTCCCGGGAGATCCAGATCGCCGTGTGCCTGCTGCGGCCCGGGGAGCTGGCCAAGCACGTCGTGTCAGAAGGGACAAAGGCGGTGACTATTGTGTTCCTAACACAGATGAGGCTGCATACAGGGAGGTTAAAGTAACAGTGACCTCAGTCTTTATTAAGACACTCCAGAGTGAGGAGCAGGCCTTAGGGGCCGGCTTATATACAGTGCTCACAAGGGATGCTGGGATCCCTTGGGACTTCAGGGGGTGCGCTCCATGGTGGCGGAACATGGGAATGCATGCTTTACAGATACACAACAGTGACCAAGTACACCAACTCTAAATAAAACTACATTGCCCTGAAAGAAAAAAAAACAGGAGAATGTTTTTGCAGCTATTTCTTTTAGCCTGTCTGAAAATTGCTTTTCTATTGTATCCAAACGGAATGTATTGGCCAATTTTTCCGCCTTTGGTAAATTTAATGATAAAGTAGACTTGAGTAAAAAGTGGTGCCTCCCTTCAGTGTCACTCACCCTGTCGCACCACACCCGATTGTCATATCCTCTGGGACACTGCACTGATACACTGCCCCTCACCATCACTCCCTGATACACTATGTAAGATGATAGATATGTTTTTACATTATTTCTGTATAGCTGTGGCTCAGTGGGTAGCACACTCGCCTCTAAGTCAGAAGGTTGTGGGTTCAAGTCCCCCACTCCAGGGACTTGAGCATGAAAAATCTAGACTGACATTCCAGAGCAGTGCTGAGGGAGCTCTGCACTGTTGGAGGTGCTGTCTTTCGGATGAGATGTTAAACCGAGGCCCTGTCTACTTGCTCAAGTGGACGCAAAAGATCCCTTGGCACTATTTCAAAGAAGAGCAGGGGAGTTATCCCCGGTGTCTTGACCAATATTTATCCCTCAATCAATATAACAAAAAAAACACATTATCTGGTCATTGCTGTTTATGGGAGTTTGCTGTGCGCTAATTGGCTGCTGTGTTTCTTACATTACAACAGTGACAACACTTCAAAAAAAAAGTACTTCATTGGCTGTAAAGCACTTTGAGACATCCGGTTGTCATGAAAGGTGCTATATAAATGCAAGTATTTATTTTATAGCATTAAGATTGAAAAGCTAATGTAGGCAACATTGGTTTAAACTGTGTGCTCACAAATCCTATCCTTTGAACACAATGACACTGATAGCATTGGAGAAGGATGAATTTCAGGGCCAAAGACATTTTAGTCCGTAAGGATAGGCACATATAGATTATGAAATAGAATAAGCTAATTGGCATTATATAGAATTATATAATATTGAGCTAAGCATCGTTAAGATAAAATATACCAGAGAGGCAACAGCTGAATAAAGAGGCCTTTAGTGCGGCAGTGTGAGGAAACATTTCCTTTGCAATGAAGATTAGAAGAGATAAGACATCAGGGATGTACATGACAGGGGGTAAAGCTAATAACTGAACAACAGTAGTTGTATCAACAGGATAAATAATGATATATGATGTCTACATTTGTCCTACCTAATGAAATCTATAAGAATACAAACTGACTGAAATTCAGTTAGGACTTTAACTACCATCAAGGCAAGGTCACCGAAAGCATGACCCCAAACCTGGATTGTCAAGACTCCGGAGAAGTTCTTTACATATAGGTTTCTAGATATAGGACTGCATGTACTGCTCTGTATTTTGTCTCAAGATGAATAAATAGTAAATTAGGTTAATTATCAGACATATCAGGTTGGGAAAATGTTGGAGTCCATTATTAAAGAAGCAGTAACAGGACATTTGGAAAAGCAAAATTCGGTCAGGCAGAGTCAGCATGGATTTATGAAGGGGAAGTCATGTTTGACAAATTTGCTGGAATTCTTTGAGGATGTAACAAACAGGGTGGATAAAGGGGAGCCAGTGGATGTGATGTTTTTGGACTTCCAGAAGGCATTTGACAAGGTGCCACATAAAAGGTTACTGCACAAGATAAAAGTTCACGGGTTTGGGGGTAATATATCAGCATGGATAGAGGATTGGCTAACAAACAGAGAACAGAGAGTCGGAATAAATGGTTCATTCTCAGGTTGGCAACCAGTAACTAGTGGGGTGCCGCAGGGATCAGTGCTGGGACCCCAACTATTTACAATCTATATTAACAACTTGGAAGAAGGGACCAAGTGTAAAGTAGCCAAGTTTGCTGACGATACAAAGATGGGAGGAAAAGCAATATGTGAGGAGGACACAAAAAATCTGCAAAAGGACAAAGGCTAAGTGAGTGGGCAAAAATTTGGCAGATGGAGTATAATGTTGGAAAGTGTAAGGTCATGCACTTTGGCAGAAAAAAAATCAAAGAGCAAGTTATTATTTAAAAGAGAAAGATTGCAAAGTGCTGCAATACAACGGGACCTGGGGGTACTTGTGCATGAAAAACAAAAGGTTAGAATGCAGGTACAGCAAGTGATCAGGAAGGCCAATGAAATCTTGGCCTTTATTGCAAGGAGATGGAGTATAAAAGCAGGGAAGTCTTGCTACAGCTATACAGGGTATTGGTGAGGCCACACCTGGAATACTGCGTGCAGTTTTGGTTTCCATATTTACGAAAGGATATACTTGCTTTGGAGGCAGTTCAGAGAAGGTTCACTAGGTTTAGAGATGAGGGGGTTGACTTATGAGGAAAGGTTGAGTAGCTTGGGCCTCTACTCATTGGCGTTCAGAAGAATGAGAAGTGATCTTATCGAAATGTATAAGATTATGAGGGGGCTTGACAAGGTGGATGCAGAGAGGATGTTTCCACTGATGGGGGTGACTAGAACTAGAGGGCATGATCTTAGAATAAGGGGCCACCCATTTAAAACAGAGATGAGGAGAAATTTCTTCTCTCAGAGAGTTGTAAATCTGTGGAATCTGTGGAGCTGTGGAAGCTGGGACATTGAATAAATTTAAGACAGAAATAGACAGTTTCTTAAATTATAAGGGGATAAGTAGTTATGGGGAGCGGGCGGGGAAGTGGACCTGAGTCCATGATCAGATCAGCCATGATCTTATTGAATGGCGGAACAGGCTCGAGGGGCCGTATGGCCTACTCCTGTTCCTATTTCTTATGTTCTTATGTTCTTATATTACTGTCTCTAACGCTACAAATCTGTTATAAAAAAAGATACGGCATGAGATGATCCCTACACACTGCACCGCTGACTGCCGTACCATCACCATTTTCATCATCTTTCAGCCCCACAACCCTCCCGAGATGTCTGCACTCTTCAAATTCTGTTCTCTTCAGCATTCCTGATTATAACTGCTACACTATTGGTGGCCGTGCCTTCAGCTGCTTGGGCCCTAAGCTCTGAAAATCCCTCCCTAAACCTCTCCGCCTCTCTACCTCTCTTTCCTCCTTTAAGTCTCTCCTTAAAACCTACCTCCTTAACCAAGCTTTGGTCATCTGCTGTAATTTCTTCTTATGTGGCTCGGTGTCAAATTTATCTGTTTTGCCTTATAACACTGATGTGAAGTGCCTTGGGACATTTTACTCCGTTAAAGGCGCTATATAAATAAAAGTTGTTGTTGTTGTACCCTCCGAAACACTACACTGATACTCTGCCTCTCACCGTCACTCCCTCTGAAACACCAGACCCCTGACAGTTATATCCTCAAATACACTGCACTATCAGATACTCTGCTCCCTCACAGGCACATCCGCTGATACACTGCTCCAACTCAGAGACAGCTCAGCAAGTCTCTCTGAATGGATCTGACGGTATGTGCCGAATTAGCGGCAGTTATACATTATCAATCCATGGCCACTGAGAAATGGATTGAGATCGCATTAACCTCAACCAGAAGAGGCAGGAGAATTTCATCCCAGAAGTATGGGCTGGATCCAAATCAAGGTCCCAGAGATAAAACATAGAAACATAGAAAATAGGTGCAGGAGTAGGCCATTTGGCCCTTCGAGCCTGCACCACCATTCAATATGAACATGGCTGATCATGCAACTTCAGTACCCCATTCCTGCCTTCTCTCCATACCCTCTAAGGTCAATATGCAGCCTACTGCGCCACCCGATCCTTCTACAACTTCTGATTCTTAAGCAACAAAGTGAGTCTTCAGGACTCAGATCTAGCCCTTTAAGTGCTGTGTACAGTGAGTATAATTTTTTAAAATTTATTTTTTCCACTATTTTAAATAAATGTGTACAAAAGAAGCCTGGGATACTGAGTCACCAGTTAGAATTGTGACGGTGGTTAGGTGAGTATTAAGAGTAATTTCACTCAAGAAACAAGTTATTCCGCATCTTGTACCATTTTCCACAGGAAGTTGAAACTGTAAAATGAGGTAAGATGGAAGACCATGAACATCAAAAATAAGGCAAGCTTCCACGGCCATCTGCGAGGGATCTGTACACACGGAATAGTTAAAACCTCAAGAATAGAATGAATGCGAACTATCAAAAGCCCACGGCCTAGGATCTGACTGCCCTTTAGTCAGCCTCTACTTTGCCTTGTCTTCCTTCACTCAGCATAAATCACGCCAAACTTAATAAAACATACCAAGGAAATTCATGAAAACTTTTGATACAATGATCTTCTACAACTTTTTCATTTGGTTTGTGCTTGTGGCAACATATCCCAGATTTAAGTGATAGACAATTGAGGGATTATTGGGCCCGAGTTTGGTGAAGCCTAAGTTCCGGCCAAGTACCGTTTGTCGAAAGGACTGTTAAGATCCTGACGGTACTTTGAGCGGAAGGTTTGTGATAAAATGTGGGATAAACGGGCCTTACACGCCGATTCTGAGCAGCAGTGGGCGGTAGGTCGCATTCTGGGCGGCAAATACCATCCTCGGCAGAGTTAGGCCAAGGATAGAGTCAGGCCCAGGGAGGGGGGAACGGGAAAAATAAAACATTTCAAAACATTTTTTAAAAACTACGAGAAATCCTTCAGAGGATCCCATCGACCAACACCCCTGCAAAAGAAATAAAGAAAAGAAACGGAATACCCTTTTCTTGCAGGTCTTCATATTTACCGTTCAGGTAAGACATGCCTCCACGCGGCAGTCTCTTCTGCTGCTGGAGCGGAGGACCGCCCGGACCAAACTGGGAACTCAGCGGGCGGGAGGACTTTTGTCGGCGTTGCACGCAGGCTCATGCCAACGGACGCTCCCCAGCGGCCTTCTCTCCCCGCCGGCGTGAGGACCTGACCAAACTCGCTCGGCGGGGAGAGCACCCAGAAAACATCGAGACCGCCGAGAAAACTCAGCGGCAGCCGACAGTAAGCCGACCAAACTCAGGCCCAATTGTGTTGGAGGAATCTTGGTCCATTGACTCACCTCACTAAGGCCCCAATTTTGCCCAGCACTGGGTGCTGTTTTTTGGGCGCTCAGTGTTACTTTTGGCGTTGAAGCTCAGTTGAAAGATTCCCCAATGTTGGGGCGCCGGCGTCTACTACCAGCGCCAGAATGATTGGCGCCAGACATTCCGGCACTGGTGTACCTGTAAAAGAAAGTTTTGCGCCATTTCTGGGCATGAGGCTAACTTTCCCCACCAACAAAATTTTTCAAACCGGCGCACAGTAGGAAACACCATAGGAAAAAACCTTACCTTCAGTTAGAGAAATCCGGGCTGGGCTGCTCCTATCCCCGGCCGAAGGGACTCCTCATAGATGATTATTATACCACAAACAGTAGCCCCTAGCCTAAAGTGTGTTCCAGCATTTCTGGATCTTAAATATATTTTGATTAAAGTTAAGAGTGGATAATTTAAGTCGGGGGACTATAATTATGATTCACGTATTTGATGATGAGACCAGCGAAAATATTTCCGCACCCATAAAATCTTCGTTAACAGCCAAGTGTTCCGTCCAGCAAACTTTTGTCCAGAGCTTCCTCCTACCGTCATAACGGGAGTCCAGGCGTTTAAATGGGAAATGTTTATAGATTCAATAATGGCATCCACTGCTGTATAAGCGAATACCACTAACATTCCACTCAAATAAATTAAAAACAAGACTAAAAATAAAAAAGACCCACCATGCCCGACCAACAAACCACATCGAACCCCAACTACCACTACTAAACTTAACTCTGCAAAATAAGGAGAAGGGTTCGATGCTATTGCTATTAATCCTAAAATAAGACCTATTATAAGCATAAAATAAATTCTCACCTGCTGTGAAGCGATGCGCAGTGCATTTAACATTTTTTTTTCATGCATGCGCAATTAGTTGGCCGTTTTTCTTTTGGAGCGCATGCGCTGTGCGTTTCAGGCACCCACTGGAAGCCCCGTCCTGCGAGATCGGCTCAGGTAGTGTCGGTACCAGAAGATGCACATGCTGGAAGAAAACTTAGGGTTTTTATTTTCAGCGCTGAGGGGCCAAAAAAAAGAACTTATTTTTTATTTGGGAAACTTAGGCCCTAACGCGCTGAAAAGCGGTCGGCAGTTCCGCTGTCAGGCAAAGTGGTGCATCTGTCCAATGGAAAATGCCACTGAAACCTGGAACAAACATGAGGCAGGGAAAGAGAAAGAGCTGAGAAGGGATGGTCATGAGCAGCAGATGGGGTCAATGCAACATAAATAGGGAGAGTGAAATATATGGATAAGTAATTCGTATGAAAGAAAGGACTTGCATTTATATAGCACCTTTCCAGAACCCAGGACATCCCAAAGCGATAATGACCTATGTAAACTTGAGGTCATCCAAAACTTTTCTGCCCATATACTAACTTGCACCAAATCCCGCTCACCCATCACCCCTGTGCTCGCTGACCAACATTGGCTCCCGGTTCAGCAATGCCTCAATTTCAAAATTCTCATCCTTGCTTCCAAATCCCTCCATGGCCTCGCCCCTCCCTATTTCTGTAATCGTCTTCAGTCCCACACATCCCCAAAATGTCTGCGGTCCTCTAATTCTGCCCTCTTGAGCATCCCTGATTATAATTGCTCAAACATTGATGGCCGTGCCTTCTATTGCCTGAGCCCTAAGCTCTGGAACCCCCTGCATAAACCTCTCCACCTCTCTACCTTTCATTCCTCCTTTAAGACACTCCTTAAAACATACCTCTTTGCCCATGCTTTTCGTCACTTGCCCTAATTTCTCCTTATGCAGCTCGGTGTCAAATTTTTTTGTCTCATAATACAAGTTGTTGAAAAATGAAAGGAAAAAGAGCCAATTGCAGCATTTAACAGCGCAAAGTATGTACAGTAATCTGCAAAGTTATCTCAACTAAAACAGCCAATCTCACTATAAGTAGAAGTTTTGGCCCTCAACGACACATCAATGTGGCTTCAATTTGACACAGTAATTGTAAAGAAAGAAAGAAATAGACTGCACACACCCATAATTGGGCTGATTTTTAAACATGTGTCATTATAATAATACAGATGCTTGGGTATGCTTCAGAATAGAATGGCAATGCACCCAGCGTAATGCTGGCAGTCAGTACACAGCGAGAGTTATGATGTGGTCTGTGGTGCTGCCAACTCACATCGCCCCTACACAGCGACTAGAAAGAAAAAAAAGAATATGCATTCATTTCGCGCCTCTCACAGCCTCTTGACATCCCAAAGTGCTTTACAGACAATTAAGTAGTGTTGAAGTGTGACGTCGTAATGTAATGTCGGGAATCGTAGCAGCCAATGTGCACAGCAAGGTCCCACAAACAGCAATATGATAATGACCAGATAACCTGTTTTTTTAGTGATGTTGGTTGAGGGATAAATATTGGGCAGGACACTGGGTAGAACTCGCCAGCCCTGCTCCAAAATAGGGCCATGGGATATTTTACATCCACCTGAGAGAGGAGAGATGTCTTAGTTTAACATCTCATCTGAAGGACGGCACCTCTGTCAGTGGAACTCTCCTTCAGTACTGCACTGGAGCATTTGCTTAGATTATGCGTTGAGGTCTCTGGAATGGGACTTGAACACACAAATTTCAGACCCAGAGGCAAGAGAGCTACCCACTGAGCCATGGCTGACACTTTGATAGGACACCGTGACACCATTTCACATGATATCATTGTCTCTGTCACTTCAGTAGATCCAGATAGGACAGATTAAAGAAAGAAAGATTTGCATTTATATAGCGCCGTTCATGACCACCGGACGTCTCAAAGCGCTTTACAGCCAATGAAGAACTTTTGGAGTGTAGTCACCATTGTAATTTGCGCACAGCCATCTCCCACAAACAGCAATGTGATAATGACCAGATAATCTGTTTTTGTTATGTTGATTGAGGGATAAATATTGGCCAGGGCACCGGGGATAACTCCCCTGCTCTTCTTCGAAATAGTGCCATGAAATCTTTTATGTCCACCTGAGAGAGCAGATGGGGCCTTGGTTTAACGTCTCATCTGAAAGACGGCACCTCCAACAGTGCAGCACTCCCTCAGCACTGCACTGGAGTATCAGCCGAGATTTATGTGCTCAGGTTCCTGGAGTGGGATTTATTGAGCAGGGACTGATTGAACGTGAGGACTGATACACAAATTCACAAGTTATAAATAAAAATGATTGCTGTCAGGGTGAATCCAGGTACAGAAAAATGATGCTTATAAGTGAATACATTTCAGTATTTCTTTTAAAATCATGTTCATTGAGATGAGGAATGTCACAGCATGAGAAGGGAATCCTTTTCCATTTGAGCACCAGCATTCCCTAGATCTGCAGAGTAAAGTCTACTCTATCCCAACCAGTGCTAATATATACTGAATTCTGGACAGTTCGTGTGCTGTTAACTCACACCAACTAGACCCAAACCAGGAGTGTGCAAGTATACGCACCACTGACTTGGGTAGTGCAGCCACAGTAACACTCATGAAGCTCGACACCAGCCAAGTCAGAACGGTATGCTTGATCAGCATGCTTCACCTTCACTATACACCCCCTCCTCCATCAGCGCACTGCGGCACGCATCATCTCCAGGATGCGCTGCAACAACTCACTAAGGTCACTTAAATCACACTTTCAAACCTCGCGATCTCTACCACCCGGAAAGACAAGAGCAGCAACGTTGGAGCGTGGGCAGGTACAGCAGGAGCGGCGAGGTCGGGGCGAAGGAGCAGCGAAAGATTGTAGAGGGACGTGATTGAAGCCCAGGAGAGGTGTGAGTTTGGGGCCCAGAAGAGCCGAGGGGCCAGGGACAGCACGGGCCAGCCCACACTGCGATATGTGTGCGCACTAGATCCGTGCAGCAGAGCTGGTCTCCAGTCGTCTTGGTTAATTCTTGCTACTGGACCAAGACCTAGCTCTGTCGAGCCCGTGTGGTGGCTGGGGTGCAACGGCCACCACACGTTAAAAAAATCCAAGCACAGGCATCTTCCACCCTTCGAGATTTAGTTCGGACCTGGAATTTTAGGTCCATCATTGAAACACCTGTGAACTTTTTGACGTAGAAGCAAGTCATCCTCGATTTGGGGGCCTGCCTATGATGATGATATGGGAGCACCTTCCCTTCCAAGTTGCACACCATACAGGCTTGGACATATATCACATTATTTATCATCGTTGGGTCAAAATCCTGGAATGCCCTACTTGGCACCATCACCACCAGGGCTGCAACAGTTCAAGAAGTTGACCCACCACCACCTTCTCAGGGAAAGTAGGGATGGGCAATAAATGCAGACTTGCCAAGATCATCCACAGTCCAAGAGCAAGTAAACCATACTGAATGTTGAGGCCAAACCCAATCAGGACCTCTCCCGATGTTGACACACACACATTTTCAAGGAAGTGCCACTGGATGGCAGTCAGGAACAGCAAACCTGGCTCCCTGGCCTGGAAACGGCAAAGCATCTTTGCCGCCAACATTAAGCTCGGCAGAGGTCTGGCATCTTACCCACCTGCATGGCTCAGTGCCACACTAGTTACCCACTGAACTATTAATGGAAACCAGAATGAATACATACTCTGTCCTATATTGATGGATTGAACTGTAGTATCAGTGATGGGATCACTAACTGATAGACGGAAGCACAGAGTTCCATTAATATGGGAATGATTTGGCTCAAAATTTTATGAAGTTGTTTACATCGATTGATAGCATGTAAAGCCACGGAAAACTCTGAAAGCAGCCTCATTTCGAAGATATTATACTTGGAGCAGGATCACACATTCAAAATGTTATGGCTGGCACAGAAACTGTAAGCAATTATTACATTGGAATCCCAGGCTTAGATCAGGTATGACCTTACTGGGAGCTGACTAGGTTTCATTAATCCGTAAAACTAAGAAAAGCGTTGCTTACAGCAGTTGCACTGGGAGCCAGCATTGCCTACAATCGCTAAAGAACCTCGCACCAACCCACAGCTCCACTCAGTGCCAGCTTTGATAACTGGTTCAAGGAATCTCAACACATAATAGCTTTGAGTACAACTTTAATAAGTTCAAAAGTCCACATAAGCTCTAGAACAGTGCAGTGTATACAGCTCGATCTTACAGCTGTGCCGCGTACTCACAAAGGTCATAAGGGCAGAAGTCATACTTATGACCTGGGGCAGCTCGGCTGGGTCAGGCAATGAAGATGGAATGAGCCAGAGCACAATGGAGTTCGCCATATGCCCATAAGTAAATAACCTATGGGTTGGGTGGGGTGGGGAGTGTATATATTGTGGTGCACAAGGTATCACAGTTGCGTGGGAGGTGTTGGATAGACCAGAGGGCCTTTTCCCGTCCGTCATTATTGTATGTTCGTAATTCATAACAAACGCCCATTCACACCAATGAATTACACGCAGCCCCACTCTTATCTATGCTCTCAAGGTTGTGTCCAGCTGAGCTCATCTCTCTTTCTATAATTTCCATAACCCCTAAACTAGCTTACCTCCTCTTACAAAAGCAAAATGCTGCGGAAGCTGGAATCTGGAAAATAAAACAGAAAAACTCAGCAGGTCAGGCAGCATCTGTGGGGAGAGAAACAGAGCTAACCTTTCAGGTCGATGACCCTTCGTCAGAGTTCTGACAAAGGGTCATCGACCTGAAACATTAACTCTGATTCTCTCTCCACATACGCTGCCTGAGCAGCTGAGTATTTCCAGCCTTTCCTGGTTTCACCTCCTCTTAATTGTGTTAGTTGTGCTGTGTATGGAGAAAGAGTCAGACTGAACACTGTGAGCTCAAAGTAAAGTGTGACAGTCTTTTATTGCAGGTCTCCAGAGTGCCTCTCCAACCTGTGAAGCCTCCTTAAATACCTATGCACCCAAGGGATTATGAGATCCCTTGGAATGCCAGGCGTTGAGCCCTCTGGTGGCTCTACAGAGTAAATACAAGTTTACATATATAACAACACTCCCCCCCCCACCACCCCCCACCCCCCCTCCCAAAGTCAATAGTGTAACTATTTACAATGTGAGTCGATCTGGGGCCCTTCTTGCCCTGGTTGATCGTCTCGGTGTGAAAGCTGGTGTTGTTGAATCATTTGTTGGACCCTCGCTGGGCTGCTGTGCAGCTGGCCTTGCTGGGCTGCCTGGTGTGTTGGGCCCTGCTGGGCTGCTGTGGATGATGGGTTCTGCTTGGTGGCCAACTGTGGTGCCGGTTGCCACTGGTGTGTATGTTGGGGGATCAAAAAAGGTAGGGTCCAAGGTGGGTTGCTCAGGACAGTCCGTGAATCTGAGTTTGATTTGGTCCAAGTGTTTCCGGTGAATGAGTCCATTTGAAAGTTTGACCCGAAACACCCCGCTCCCCTATTTGGCCACGACAATGCCAGGAAGCCACTTGGGACCTTGTCCATAACTTAATACGAATACAGGATCATTGATTTCAATCTCACGTGACACATTTGCGCTATCATGGTATGCACTTTGTTGAAACCGCCTGCTCTCTACCTGTTCATGTAGATCAGGGTGAACTACAGGGTGAAAAGGCTCTTTTCATGAGCAGTTCAGCAGGTGTGATCCCAGTGAGTGAGTGAGGTCTCGTGAGGTAACTAAGCAGGACTCGGGATAGGCGAGTCTGCAGTGAGCCTTCAGTTACCCTCTTCAAGCCTTGCTTGATGGTTTGCACTGCTCTCTCTGCCTGACCATTGGACGCTGGTTTAAACGGGGCAGATGTGACATGTTTGATTGCGTTACGGGTCATGAATTCTTTGAACTCAGCACAGGTAAAACATGGCCTGTTGTCACTCACCAGGACATCGGTAGGCCGTGTGTGGCAAACGTGACCCGCAGGCTTTCGGTAGTGGCAGCGGACGTGCTAGCCGACATTATCTCACATTCAATGCACTTGGAGTACACGTCTACAACCACAAGGAACATTTTACCCAAGAATGGACCTGCATAATCGACGTGTACCCTAGACCACGGTTTGGAGGGCCAAGACCATAAACTTAGTGGCGCCTTCCTGGGTACATTGCTTAACTGCGAGCATGTATTACATCTGTGAACGCAGGACTCTAAGTCCGCATCAATACCGGGACACCACATGTGGGATCTGGCTATCGCTTTCATTATTATGATGCCTGGGTGGGTACTGTGGAGATCATTGATGAAGGTGTTTCTGCCCTTCTTGGGGACCACTACTCGATTGCCCCACAGAAGGCAGTCTGCCTGTATAGACATTTCATCTTTGCGCCGCTGGAATGGCTTTATCTCTTCCTGCATTTCCACTGGGACCCGTGAAGCACACAGCTTTTGACTAGAGATAATAAGGGGTCCTGGCTTGTCCAGGTTTTGATCTGCCGGGCAGTGACGGGTGATTGCTCACTCTCAAATGCTTCCATAACCATGGCTAGATCTGCGGGCTGCGCCATTTCCACCCCCGTGGTGGGCAATGGCAGCCTACTGAGAGCAACGGCGCAGTTTTCTGTGCCTGGCCTTTGGCGGATGGCGCAGTTGTATGTGAACAACGTGAGCGCCCATCTCTGGATGCAGGCCGATGCGTTGGTATCTATCCCTTTACTCTCGGAGAACAGAGATATAAGTGGCTTAAGGTCAGTTTCCAATTCGAATTTTAGCCTAAACAGGTATTGATGAATTTCTTTACCCCATAAACACATGCTAACGCTTCTTTCTCAATCATGCTGTAGCTCTCTCAGCCTTAGACAGACTCCTGGATGCATAAGCAACCGGTTGCAATTTCCCAAAATCATTAGCTTGTTGCAATACACACCCGGCGCCATATGACAGCGCATCACATGCTAGTACCAAATGCTTACATTGATCATACAACACAAGCAATTTGTTTGAGCATAACAATTTTCTCACTTTTACAAAGGCATTTTCTTGGCTTTTGCCCCAAGCCCATTCATCCCCTTTTCGTAGTAAGACATGCACTGGTTCGAACAGTGTGCTGAGATCCAGTAAGAAGTTACCAAAGTAGTTCAGGAGTCTCAGAAACGACCGCAGCTCTGTCACGTTCTGTGGCATCGGTGCATTCTCGATTGCCTCCATCTTTGCGTTGGTGGGCCTGATGCCGTCCGCCGCAATCCTCCTTCCCAGGAACTCCACTTCAGGCACCAGGAAAACGCACTTCGAGCGCTTTAATCTGAGCCCCACGCGGTTGAGTCGACTATGAATATCCTCCAGGTTCTGCAGATGCTCAACTGTGTTCCGACCTGTGACCAAGATGTCGTCCTGGGAGACCACGGTGTGCGGGACCAACTTCAGTAAGCTTTCCATGTTTCTCTGGAATATCGCTGCCGCCAATCGGATTCCAAATGGGTTGATGCAGATGAGGGCCTTCGGTGATTCCTCCAGTTCCTGCGTCATGTAAGCTGAAGTCAGATCCAGCTTCGTGAGCATCTTTCCTCCCACCAGTGTTGCAAAGAGGTCGTCAGCCTTTGGTAGTCGGTATTGATCCTGCAGGGAGAAACGATCGATAGTTACTTTGTAATCGCCACAGATTCTGACGGTGCTGTCTCTCTTGAGGACTGGGACAATAGGACTGGCCCACTCACTGAACTCGACCGGGGAATGATGCCCTCTCTTTGCAGCCAGTCTAGCTCGATCTCTACCCTTTCTCTCATCATATACGGTACTGCTCTCGCCTTGTGATGGATGGGTCGCGCCCCCGGAATTAGATGGATCTGCACTTTTGCTCCTTGGAATTCCCCAATGCCTGGTTCAAACAGCGAAGGAAATTTGTTTAAGACTTGGGCACACGAGGTGTCGTCAGCAGGCGATAGCGCTCGGATGTCGTCCTAGTTCCAGCGTATTTTTCCCAGCCAGCTCCTGCTGAACAGCGTGGGACCATCGCCTGGTATCACCCAAAGTGGTAGCTTGTACACCGCTCCATCGTAGAGACCTTTACAGTAGCACTGTCGATTACAGGTATCAGTTCTTTCATGTATGTTCTTAGTTTCGTGTGAACTGGAGTTAAGACTGGCCTTGAGACCTTGTTGCACCACAACCTTTCAAAAGTGATTTGCCCATGATGAACTGGCTCACGCCCGTGTCCAACTCCATTGACACTGGCAGTCCATTTAGTTCATCATTCAGCATTATTGGGGGACAATTTTTGGTGAATGTGTACACCCCATGTACCTCTGCCTCCTCAAACTGAGGCTCTGGTTCATCGTAATCCTCCATGGATCTGTCTTGCTTTGCAACATGGTGGTTTGCAGATTTAACAGGCTTTGCAGCACGCCTGCACACTCACTGGAGGTGTCCCATTGTTCCACAGCCCTTGCAAATGTACTTTTTGAATCGGCATGAATGGAAACGATAATCACCCCCGCAGCGCCAACAAGGTGTTAATGGCCTTGCATTCATCACCCTTGATGATGGACTCTGAGACATCTGCGGATGTGTAGCTGCAGGTATGTACGTTACAATTGAAAAACAACATCACTTTGTTCACAGTACTTGTAGCAGCACTTGTGTGCTGAGAGATTTGCTTCGTATTGTCACTGTTGGCAATGAACGCATGGGCTATCGCTATGGCATTACTCAAGGTTGGGGTCTCTACAGTCAAAAGTTTGCGAAGCATAGTTTCGTGGCCAATGCCAAGTACGAAAAAGTCTCTGAGCATGTGCTCCAAATGTCCTTCAAATTCGCAATGTCCTACAAGGCATCTTAGCTCGGTGACATAACTTGTCACTTCCTGGCCTTCAGACCTTTTATAGGTGTAGAACATGTACCTCGCCATCAGAACGCTTTCCTTCGGGTTCAAATGCTCTCGGACCAGTGTGCATAAATCATCGTACGATTTCTCCGTGGGTTTCGCTGGAGTGAGCAGATTCCTCATGAGTCCATACGTTGGTGCCCCACAGACGGTGAGGGGGATCGGCCTTCGTTTGGCAGCGCTCTCTTCCCCATCTAGCTCGTTGGCCACGAAGTATTGGTCGAGTCGTTCCACAAAAGTTTTCCACTCATCTTCCACCGAGAATTTCTCCAGGATGCCCACTGCTCTCTGCATCTTTAGGTTCACTATCTGTATCTCGTCGCCAGTTGTTGTGTATGGAGAAAGAATCAGACTGAACACTGTGAGCTCAAAGTAAAGTGTGACCTTAGTCTTTTATTGCAGGTCTCCAGAGTGCCTCTCCAACTCCTGTGAAGCCTCCTTAAATACCTGTGCTCCAAAGGGATTGTGGGATCCCTTGGAACTCCAGGGTATGAGCCCTCTGGTGGCTGTACAGAGTAAAAAGAAGTTTACATTTATAACAAGTTGCAATATGATTAAAAACTCAGTCAGATCTATTCTATTGTTCATTCTTGATTCAGTCTACATCATGAGCAACCAGGAACTATCCTCACTGCACTTGCTTCTGCTTATCTCACTCTTGGGTTTTGCCCAAGGATGCTTCCACCTTTAACTGCAGGCGAACCTGTACTGCTACATGTCTCGCTATATGCTAACTATCCCATCATCCTTTGTGAGGCACTTAAGTTACCAAAGGACCGAACCTAACAACAACAACAACAACTTTTATTTATATAGTGCCTTTAACGTAGTGAAACGTCCTGTCAAGGCGCTTCACAAGAGTATTAGGTGAAAAAAATTGACACTGAGCCGCATAAGTAGAAATTAGCGCATGTGACCAAAAGTTTGGCCAAAGAGGAATGCTTTAAGGAGCATCTTGAAGGAGGAAAGAGAGGTAGAGAGGCAGAGAGGTTTAGGCAGGGAGTTCCAGAGCTTGGACCCTAGGTAACAGAAGGCATGGCCACTAATGGTTGAGCGATTATAATCAGAGATACTCAGGAGGGCAGCATTAGAGGAGCGCAGACATCTCGGGGGATTGTGGGGCTGGAGGAGATTACAGAGATAGGGAGAGGTGAGGCCATGGAGGGATTTGAAAATAAGGATGAGAATTTTGAAATCGAGGCGTTGCTTAATCGGAAGCTAATGTAGTCAGCGAGCACAGGGGTAATAGGTGAGCGGGACTTGGTATGAGTTAGGACACGGGCAGCCGAGTTTTGGATGACTTCTAGTTTACGTAGGGCAGAATATGGAAGACCAGCAAGGAGTGCGTTGGAATAGTCAAATCTAAAGGTAACAAAGGCATGGATGAGGGCTTCAGCAGCGGATGAACTGAGGCAAAGGCAGAGATGGGCGATGTTACGGAAGTGGAAATAGACGATCTTAGTTATGCTGTGGATATGTGGTCGAAAGCTCATTTCAGCGTCAACTATGACACCAAGGTTTTGAACAGTCTGGTTCAGCCTCAGACATAAAAATTAAAAATTAATTTAGTAATATGGGGCTAGAACCTCCACTTTTCTTGCATGCTTAATGCCCACTTAACGCCCAATTTACCACTGAAATGACGTATAATGCCCACATATCGCCCATTTTGGCACAAAATGGAAACTGACGGGCATTTTTAGAAAACTTATCACCGAGCGTTACTTTCATCATGTGGTTAACGCGGGGAAGAAATAATACCGCCCGCTCACTTTTTTGGGGCGGAATCATCAGAATGGGCAAAATCAACGTCCATAATGTCGGCCAGCGTTACTTTCCGCACAGAATTAACGACAACATTCAATAATACCGCCCACCCACTTTTTTTTGTCGTACAGAGCACATTTGGCGAAACTAACGCCCAGGAGATCGGCCACCGTCACTTTCCCCACCTCGCACACATATCACCCACAATATCGCTCACCCAAAAAAACGCCCACAAAAAATGGAACTGTTCTGAACTAATGCTGCGGTGTGACTGGCATTTTGAAAATCCCACTCTTACGTGAGGAGCTGAAATCTGAATGATTTGCCTGAAAGAGCATTGATGTGAGTGACAACACTGCTGTGTGTGTGCAGCTCAGACATCTATGGTGCCCATCACCTTGGTGCCAGTTAAATTTTACGTTGATTGATGTTAAGTTGTATTTAATTCTTTCATGTTAAGGAATCAACAGTATGTATCGGTGCAGCTATCTGAGACAATGCGCAAGAAGGTTATGTTGAATAACAAAAATTTTATACCAACATTGGTTTGAAATCATAAGTATCACAGGCAATAACACCCAACCCCCGCCCACATCCCACTTTTTCCACCATTGACATCAATCACATGTTCATAAGAACTTAAGAACATAAGAATTAGGAACAGGAGTAGGCCATCTAGCCCCTCAAGCCTGCTCCGCCATTCAACAAGATCATGGCTGATCTGACCGTGGACTCAGCTCCACTTACCCGCCCGCTCCCCATAACCCTTAATTCCCTTATTGGTTAAAAATCTATCTATCTGTGATTTGAATACATTCAATGAGCTAGCCTCAACTGCTTCCTTGGGCAGAGAATTCCACAGATTTACAACCCTCTGGGAGAAAAAATTCCTTCTCAACTTGGTTTTAAATTCGCTCCCCCGTATTTTGAGGCTGTGCCCCCTAGTTCTAGTCTCCCCGACCAGTGGAAACAACCTCTCTGCCTCTATCTTGTCTATCCCTTTCATTATTTTGAATGTTTCTATAAGATCACCCCTCATCCTTCTGAACTCCAATGAGTAAAGACCCAGTCTACTCAATCTATCATCATAAAGTAACCCCCTCATCTCCGGAATCAGCCGAGTAAATCGTCTCTCTACCCCCTCCAAAGCTAGTATATACTTCCTTAAGTAAGGTGACCAAAACTGCATGCAGTACTCCAGGTGCGGCCTCACCAATACCCTGTACAGTTGCAGCAGGACCTCCCTGCTTTTGTACTCCATCCCTCTCGCAATGAAGGCCAACATTCCATTTGCCTCCCTGATTACCTGCTGCACCTGAAAACTAACTTTTTGGGATTCATGCACAAGGACCCCCAGGTCCCTCTGCACTGCAGCATGTTGTAATTTCTACCCATTCAAATAATATTCTCTTTTACTGTTTTTTTTTTCCAAGGTGGATGACCTCACATTTTCCGACGATGTATTCCATCTGCCAAACCTTAGCCCATTCGCTTAACCTATCTAAATCTCTTTGCAGCCTCTCTGTGTCCTCTACACAACCCGCTTTCCCACTAATCTTTGTGTTATCTGCAAATTTTGTTACACTACACTCTGTCCCCTCTTTCAGGTCATCTATGTATATTGTAAACAGTTGTGGTCCCAGCACCGATCCCTGTGGCACACCACTAACCACCGATTTCCAACCCGAAAAGGACCCATTTATCCCGACTCCCTGCTTTCTGTTAGCCAACCAATTCTCGATCCATGCTAACACATTTCCTCTGACTCCGCGTACCTTTATCTTCTGCAGTAACCTTTTGTGTGGGACCTTATCGAATGCCTTTTGGAAATCTAAATACACCACATCCATCGGTACACCTCTATCCACCATGCTCATTATATTCTCAAAGAATTCCAGTAAATTAGTTAAACATGATTCCCCCTTCATGAATCCATGTTGCGTCTGCTTGATTGCACTATTCCTATCTAGATGTCACGCTATTTCTTCCTTAATGATAGCTTCAAGCATTTTCCCCACTACAGATGTTAAACTAACCGGCCTATAGTTACCTGCCTTTTGTCTGCCCCCTTTTTTAAACAGAGGCGTTACATTAGCTGCTTTCCAATCCGCTGGTACCTCCACAGAGTCCAGAGAAATTTGGTAGATTATAACGAATGCATCTGCTATAACTTCCGCCATCTCTTTTTTAATACCCTGGGATGCATTTCATCAGGACCAGGGGACTTGTCTACCTTGAGTCCCATTAGCCTATCCAGCACTACCCCCCTAGTGATAGTGATTATCTCAAGGTCCTCCCTTCCCACATTCCCGTGACCAGCAATTTTTGGCATGGTTTTTGTGTCTTCCACTGTGAAGACCGAAGCAAAATAATTGTTTAAGGTCTCAGGCTTTTCCACATTTCCCATTATTAAATCCCCCTTCTCATCTTCTAAGGGACCAACATTTACTTTAGTCACTCTTTTCCGTTTTATATATCGGTAAAAGCTTTTACTATCTGTTTTTATGTTTTGCGCAAGTTTACTTTCGTAATCTATCTTTCTTTTCTTTATTGCTTTCTTAGTCATTCTTTGCTGCCGTTTAAAATGTTCCCAGTCTTCTAGTTTCCCACTAACCTTGGCCACCTTATACGCATTGGTTTTTAATTTGATACTCTCCTTTATTTCCTTGGTTATCCACAGCTGGTTATCCCTTCTCTTACCGCCCTTCTTTTTCACTGGAATATATTTTTGTTGAGCACTATGAAAGAGCTCCTTAAAAGTCCTCCACTGTTCCTCAATTGTGCCACCGTTTAGTCTGTGTTCCCAGTCTACTTTAGCCAATTCTGCCCTCATCCCACTGTAGTCCCTTTTGTTTAAGCATAGTACGCTCGTTTGAGACACTACTTCCTCACCATCAATTGTATTACAAATTCAACCATACTGTGATCACTCATTCCGAGAGGACCTTTTACTAGGAGATCGTTTACTAGGAGATCGTTTATTATTCCTGTCTCATTACACAAGACCAAATCTAAGATAGCTTGCTCCCTTGTAGGTTCTGTAACATACTGTTCTAAGAAACAATCCCGTATGCATTCTATGAATTCCTCCTCAAGACTACCCCATGTGACTTGATTTGACCAATCGATATGTAGGCTAAAATCCCCCATGATTACTGCCGTTCCTTTTTCACATGCCTCCATTATTCCCTTGATTATTGTCCGCCCCACCGTGAAATTATTATTTGGGGGCCTATGAACTACGCCCACCAGTGACTTTTTCCCCTTACTATCTCTAATCTCCACCCACAATGATTCAACATTTTGTTCATTAGAGCCAATATCGTCTCTCACAACTGCCCTGATATCATCCTTTATTAACAGAGCTACCCCACCTCCTTTCCCTTCTTGTCTATCTTTACGAATTGTCATATACCCCTGAATGTTTAATTCCCAGTCTTGACCACCCTGCAACCAAGCTTCTGTAATGGCCACCAAATCATACCCATTTGTAATGATTTGTGCCGTCAACTCATTTACTTTATTTCGAATGCTGCGTGCGTTTAGGTAGAGTGTTTTAATACTAGTTTTTAAACCATGATTTTTAGTTTTGACCCCTCCTGCAGCCCCTTTATATCCATGCATATTGTCCCTTCCTATCACCTTGTGGTTTACACTTACCCCAGTGCTACTCTGCTCTTTGCCTCTTGCATTCTTTCTTGGGGTCCTGTTCATCTGAGCTCTCACCCACTCTAACTAGCTCAGAGCCCTCTCCTGGTTTCCGAATACTCCTCGCATTGAGGCACAGAGCTTTCAGGCTTGCCTTTTTATTACACTTTAACCCTTTAGAATTTTGCTGTACAGTGGCCCTTTTTGTTTTTTGCCTTGGGTTTCTCTGCCCTCCACTTTTACTCATCTCCTTTCTGTCTTTTGCTTCTGACTCCATTTTGTTTCCCTCTGTCTCCCTGCATTGGTTCCCATCCCCCTGCCATATTAGTTTAACTCCTCCCCAACAGCACTAACAAACACTCCCCCTAGGACATTGGTTCCGGTCCTGCCTAGGTGCAGACCGTCCGGTTTGTACTGGTCCCACCTCCCCCAGACCGGTTCCAATACCCCAGGAATTTGAATCCCTCCCTGTTGCACCACTGCTCAAGCCATGTATTCATCTGAGCTATCCTGCGATTCCTACTCTGGCTAGCACGTGGCACTGGTAGCAATCCCTAGATTATTACTTTTGAGGTCCTACTTTTTAATTTAGCTCCTAGCTCCTTAAATTCGTCTCATAGGACCTCATCCCTTTTTTACCTATGTCGTTGGTACCAATGTGCACCACGACAACTGGCTGTTCACCCTCCCTTTTCAGAATGTCCTGCACCCACTCTGAGACATTCTTGACCCTTGCACCAGGGAGGCAACATACCATCCTGGAGTCTCGGTTGTGGCCGCAGAAAAGCCTATCTATTCCCCTTATAATTGAATTCCCTATCACTATTCCTCTCCTACTCTTTTTCCTGCCCTCCTGTGCAGCAGAGCCAGCCACGGTGCCATGAATTTGGCTGCTGCTGCCCTCCCCTGATGAGTCATCTCCCTCAACAGTACTCAAAGCAGTGTATCTGTTTTGCAGTGGGATGACCGTAAGGGACCCCTGCACTACCTGCCTTGCACTGCTCTTCCTGCTGGTCTTCCATTCCCTATCTGGCTGTGGACCCTTCACCTGTGGTAAGACCAACTCGCTACACGTGCTACTCTCGTCATTCTCAGCATTGTGGGTGCTTCATGGGTGGCTTTGACCCGCATGGTGGTTGGGCTGGCCGGGCTGGTGGCGGTGCTGTGGGGGGGGGAGTTCTTGGAGTGTGTGGGGGATGGTTTTCTAGACCAGTGTGTCGGCTTGGGGGCTGGCCGTCCTGGACTGCGTCTTGTGTGGCGGGGGGATTGGTTAGCGGTCTGGTCGTGCGTGGCCCCTTGGGGAAGAGTGGCCGTGGTATGGTGGAGTTCTTCGTTGGGATGGTGAGTGACGCAGTTGATTCGGAGACTGGGTTCCTGAACTTAAAGAAAGGATAGTTCGATGGTATGAGACATGATTTGGCTAGGATAAACTGCCGAATGATACTTAAAGGGTTGATGGTGGATAAGCAATGGCAGACATTTAAAGATCACATTGATGAATTATTACTATTGTACATCCCTGTCTGGCGTAAAAATAAAATGGGAAAGGTGGCTCAACTGTGGCTAACAAGGGAAATTAGGGATAGTGTTAAATCCAAGGAAGAGGCATATAAATTGGCCAGAAAAAGCAGCAAACCTGAGGTCTGGGAGAAATTTAGAATTCAGCAGAGAAGGACTAAGGTTTTAATTAGGAGGGGGAAAATAGAGTATGAGAGTAAGTTTGCAGGAAACATAAAAACTGACTGCAAATCTTCTATAGATATGTGAAGAAAAAAAGATTAGTGAAGACTAATGTAGGTCCCTTGCAATCAGAATCAGGTGAATTCATAATGGGGAACAAGGAAATGGCAGACCAATTGAACAAATACTTTGGTTCTGTCTTCACGAAGGAAGACACAAATAACCTCCCGAAAATACTAGCCGACCGAGGGTCTAGCGGGAAGGAGGAACTGAGGAAAATCCTTATTAGTCAGGAAATGGTGTTTGGGAAACTGATGGGACTGTAGGCCGATAAATCCCCAGGGCCTGATAGTCTGCATCCCAAAGTACTTAGGAAGTGGCCCTAGAAGTAGTAGATGCATTGGTGGTCATTTTCCAAAATTCCATGGAATCTGGATCAGTACCTTTGGATTGGAGGGTAGCTAATGTAACCCCACTTTTTAAAAAAGGAGGGAGAGAGAAAACAGGGAATTATAGACTAGTTAGCCTGACATCGATGGTGGGGAAAATGCTGGAATCAATTATTAAAGATGTAATAGCAGCGCATTTGGAAAGCAGTGACAGGATCGGTCCAAATCAGCACAAATTTATGAAAGGGAAATCATGCTTGACAAATCTTCTAGAGTTTTTTGAGGATGTAACTAGCAGAGTGGAGATAAGGAAGAACCAGTGGATGTTGTGTATTTGGACTTTCAAAAGGATTTATACACGGTCCCACACAAGAGATTAGTGTACAAAATTAAGGCACATGGTATTGGGGGTAATGTATTGAGGTGGATAGGGAACTGGTTGGCAGACAGGATGCAAAGAGTGGGAATAAACGAGTCCTTTTCAGAATGGCAGGCAGTGACTAGTGGGGTGCTGCAAGGTTCAGTGCTGGGACCCCAGCTATTTAAAATATACATTAATGATTTAGACGAAGGAATTGAATGTAATATCTCCAAGATTGCAGGTGACACTAAGCTGGGTGGCTATGTGAGCTGTGAGGGGGATGCTAAGAGGCTGCAGAGTGACTTGGATAGATTAGGTGGATGAGAAACTGCAGATGCAGTATAATGTGGATAAATGTGACGTTATCCACTTTGGTGGCAAAAACAGGAAGGCAGATTATTATCTGAATGGTGACAAATTAGTAAAAGGGGAGGTGCAACGAGACCTGGGTGTCATAGTACTATATCAGTCACTGAAGGTGGGCATGCAGGTACAGCAGGCAGTAAAGAAAGCAAATGGCATGCTGGCTTTCATTGCGAGAGGATTTGAGTATAGGAGCAGGGAAGTCTTACTGCAGTTGTGCAGGGCCTTGGTGAGACCACACCTTGAGTATTGTGTGCAGTTTTGTTCTCCTAATCTGAGGAAGGACGTGCTTGCGATTGAGTGAGTGCAGCGAAAGTTCACCAGACTAATTCCTGGGATGGCAGGACTGACATATGAAGAAAGGCTGGATCGACTAGGGTTATACTCACTGGAATTTAGAAGAATGAGAGGGGTGAGAGGGGATCTCATAGAAGCATATAAAATTATGACAGGACTGGAAAGGTAAGATGCAGGATAAATATTCCTGATGTTGGGAAGTCCATTACCAGGAGTCATAGTCCAAGGCTAAGGGGTAAGCCATATAGGACCGAAATGAGGAGAAACTTTTTCGCCCAGGGAATTGTGAACCTGTGGAATTCTCTACCACAGAAAGTTGTTGAGTCCATTTCGTTGGATATATTCAAGAGGGAGTTAGATGTGGGTAAGGAGGTCAGGGGGTATGGAGAGAAGGCGGGAGTGAGGTACTGAAGTTGCATGATCAGCCATGATCATATTGAATGGCAGTGCAGGCTCGAAGGGCCGAATGGCCTGCTCCTGCAACTAGTTTCAACTAGTTTCTATGTTTCCAGAGTGAATCCACCCTCAGCTCCAATTCCGCAACGCGGTCTGTCAGGAGCTGGGGGCGGACACACTTCCCGCACACGTAGTCGTCAGGGACACCGGAAGTGTCCCTGAGTTCCCACATGGTACAGGAGGAGCATATCACGTGACCCAGCTCTCCTGCCATGACTTAACCTTTAGAGACACTTAATCTGGTGACAACATTGTTAACACGTTACTTACTGATATAAAAAATAAAAAGAAAAGCTGCTCACCAATCACCAGCCAATCACTTACCCCTTTGTCTGTGACGTCACCTTTTGATTTCTTTCTACTTCTTTTTTGCTTTTTCTCCCGGCTGGAGCTGCACAAGTTGGGCCTTTTGTAGGCCTCCCCACGCACCCCGGACTCGCGCTGCTCGAACTGCCGCTCCTCCTCCGATGTTGGGCCCCTCCCCCCATACATTGCAACAAATTGCATACACCCAGATGGAGATATAACACAGCCATGACCTCACTTTCCTTCCCCCTTCCTCTTCTTCTACCTCTTCCCCTTCTCACTCCACAGCACTTGGCCAAGAAGCTCCTCAGGCGGTGCCTCATTGGGGGAGGTTGAAGGCAGATGCGGTGGTTGCATGGGTACGGGAGGGGGGAATGCAGAGGGGGCAACATTCTCTGATGTAAAAGCAGGATCTTGTTCCTTGCTCTCATCTGTCGTTCACAGTGGTGGTGCGGAACCTAGGCGTGGAGTGCCGCGCCCAAGGACCACTGGGAGGCCTGTGGCAGCAGTGTTCCTGGCTATCGCATCCAGGGCCTCCGCCATCCGCGGAATGTACTTGGTCATGGTGGCCAGCTGTCGGAATATGCCCCCAAATGCTTCAATGAACTGGTCACAATTGTCTAAGTCCTCCTGGACAACTGTACCATCTCTCCGTTCTCATCTGACGCCTGTGGACCAGACTGGCCACGTCCACGGGACCTCTGCGGGGTCGGCGCCGCCCTGGGGACAAATGGAGTGTCCTGTGGCGAGGTGCTTGGGGCCGGTACCTCCAGAGTGGAGACAGGAATGACTGGAGGACCACTAGATGGGGTGGAATGGCTTCAGGAGCGTGGCAATGCAGATTCCTCGAAGTCCGCGCTCTCATCCGTAGAGAACAGACCCCAACAGATTGATGGGCGAGAATCGCAGCTCCTCAGCACTAGATTTAGGATCATCCGTCAACTCCTGCCCTGTGCTCCTACCTTCTGGCCTTTGTGGTCTTGCCTTGGGACGCGCTGCTGGCTGAGCTGAAAAATGAGGTTATTAGAGGAGAAGGGGGTGTCAGAGTCACATGGTGAATCCAGCGCTACACACAGCATATGCACGACAAAAGCATCACCGCTCTCAAAATCATCGCAGACATCACATTTCATGACCATCAACACATTTGTATTCCAATAATTATCTTTAGGCCATCATTATTTCTATGACAATTTTAGAAATCATCTATCATGTATGATCTTTCAGATATGAGTGGGTGTGGCATCTATTGACTTTACATTACGCAATGGTGTAAGCTTTGCTCATGTGGCATCACTTCCTGTGATGCGTCCGTGGCTGTCCGGATGTGCTTCCCCACGAGTGCGAGCACAAGCTCCTCCATGTCAGTGATGTCTCTGGCGACTGGTGGCCCCCCCACCCATTCGCCTCTGCACGGACCTCATTGTCGATAGCTTCTTCTGTAAAAGGTGACAGGACCACATGGCATGAGATCATTGCGTGATATCATTGCTAGGTACTGTCACAGAGACTGATACAACACATAACCGACAGATGTAATAATCATTATTATGAAAATTATCCTTCTTTACCTAAAGACGCGCACCGTGACCTCAGGCTTTGAGTAGAACATTCTCGGTAAAAGTGAAAGACCTCACATCTGATGATAGTCACTCATGACTGTTACAAATCAAATTATATAAATACACAAGTACATGTAAATAAATGTAATACTTACTCTAGCTGATCCCACAAGGTCGTTCCATCGTTTGCGGCATTGGTTGCGCTCACGCACCTCGTTGGTCGCCGACGAGACCACCTCTGCTATCTCGGCCCATATCTTCTGGTATGTCTTTGGGGTGGGCTTCCCACCACCTCCCTGTGTCAAATCACCCCAGCGTAACTCGACTTCCTGCAGGAGGGAGGCATTTTCCTCGTCCGAGAACTTCCTGGTTCTTTTGCGCCCTCCAATGTGCTCCTCTCCCACCTCATTGCTCTCTCTCCAGTGTCAGTCTCCATAGCGTGGTGTGATGCCTCTTCCTCTATCTCCATTATAGGCCAAATTCGCTCAAATATGTGGCTGGTAACAGCTACTTTTTGTTTGCCAACTCACTGTGAAGCTCTAAAGTCTCCCTCCTTCCTCCCAAAGCAGCCACACCATACCCAGACATGCCTTCAGTCCCTCTGAGCTCCCTCTCTCTCTATGTCTCCTCTTCTGCGCATGACATGATGACCCTTAACCTTCAGAATCGTGGGAATCGAGTGTTGCCATGCCATTGCTAAGGACGGCCACACTTTACGGCAGAAGGTCAAAAAATTTAACGCTACCGTCCATTTGATATCACTCGCGGTAACGCCCATTTTCATAATTGGAATGGGCGAGAAGCCGGCGATCTGAAAACCCTTTTTTAATGCCCACGCGGAAAATAGCGTCCATTTCTGGGCGATAAGCACAAAAGTGGAGGTTGTAGCCCATAGACTTTTGACAACATTCTGCCCATATTACCGCTTATTTAATGTTATGGAAGCCATTACCGCCCATTTCATGCAAAAAGTGGAAACTAACGCCCATTTACTGCCCATTTACCGCCCATGTATCGCCAGCGGTAAATTCGGCCATCTATTACCGCCGGCGGTAAACGGTACCGCCCGCCCATTTGTTTTTGCTGATTTTCTCAGCACTTTAATGTGCACCGCCCAAAAACCGCCCATAATTGCCTTCGGCGCTAAATAGGGCAATTCGCCCAAATTACCGCCGGACTAAAGTACTGCCCTGAAAAAGCTGCACTCACCTGACCTTAACCCAACAGTATGGACGCCATGTTTTAAAACGGATGAACTTGAAGAAAAGACTGAGTGAAGTAGGTGGGAGCATTAAAATCATTCGTGAGTGGATTTTAAGGGTGTTTGATATCAATGCTCATAATCTGAGGGTATTAATTTTTTGGGTGTTTAAGGAAAATTGAATGATTTATATGACTTTTAAAAGAATGGGGCCAGCAATTTCTCTGCCAATATTGCTGACTAATTACATGCTGCGGAATAGAGCTGGAAGAAGGTTCATTGAAGAGCATTATATGCCCAATCAAAGAGGTGGTAGACTGCTGAGGAGGAGGAGACGTTACACCCAACGCATTTACAGGGATAAGCAATCATACCTGGACCTATCTGATAACATGTGCTTTAGGAGGTTGCACTTCTGAAAGGAGGTCATCAGTGAGATATACCAGCTCATTAAGGGAGATCTGCAGCCTACCAGCACCATCAGGACTGCACTACCCGTTGAGGTTAAGGTGACTTCGGCACTTTCATTCTATGCATCGGGCTCCTTTCAGGCATCAGCTGCCGATATTTGCTGCATCTCTCAGCATGCCACACATTGCCGCATTCAGCAAGTGACAGAAGCGCTTTATGCATGAAGGCTTGACTTTATAAACTTCCCAATGACCAGGGAGGCACAGAGTGCGAGGGCTTTGGGTTTCTCGAGAATAGCAAACTTCCCTAAGGTCCAGGGTGCAATAGGCTGTACGCATATCGCCCTGCGAGCACCTTTAGAGGATGCAGAGGTGTTTCGGAACCAAAAGGGATTCCACTCCCTGAACTTGCAGCTCGTTGTTGACCACAAGCAAATAATCATGGCAGCAAATGCCAATTTTCCAGGGAGCATTCATGATGCACACATCTTGCGTGAGAACACTGTCTCAGACCTCTTTAAGAGTCAGCCACAAGGTCAATGCTGGAAGCTGGGTGACAAAGGATACGGCCTCGCCATCTGGCTCTTGACCCCCCTCCGTAAGCCTCAGACAGATGCTGAGCATCAATACAGTAATAGCCACATAGCCATACGCAATATCGTCAAAAACACAATTGCAGTTGTCATGTATCTCACACCACTGTATATGACTGTATCTTACCATGCTATACATGACTGTCACCAAATATGACCTGTAACCACAAGCATACTTATGTGCCTCGTGTAAGTCTGTACTGCAGGGTCAGGACTTTACAGTGGCGACGAGTTACGGGATCACAGAATCCACAGAATGGCTACCAATGGCTCAGATGAGAAATACAATGCTGGAGATAATTGGGAGGATTTTATATAGAAAGGCTCTAGCAAAGCTTTGTAACCAAAGACTGGTTGGGCGATGATAAGGCAGACAAGAGAAGAGCCCATCTCTTGACCAGCTGTGGCTCGAAAACATACGCCTTAATGAAGGACCTGCTGGCACCCGAGAAACCAGCAAGCAAGTCATTTGAAGAGTTGAGCACACTGATGAGAGACCATCTGAAGCCAGCGAGCAGCCTACACATGGCCAGACACAGGTTCTACAACTACAGACGCTGTGTGGGCCAGAGCACACCCGACTTTGTGGCGGAACTTCGGAGGTTGGCTAGTTTATGTGAGTTCTCCGATGAACTAAGGAGAGAAGTACTGAGAGACTTTTTTATTGAAGGAATAGGCCACGCAGGCATATTCCGAAAGCTCATAGAGACCAAGAACTTGACCCTAGAGGCAGCAGCACTGGTCGCACAGACATTCTTGGCAGGACAAGAAGAAACGAGGTTGATCTATACTGCGGGTACGACAACTAACAAAACATCGGAACAAGGGGTTCACAGCGTGAAACAAGCTGCTACCCCCACATACAGACAAAGGCAGGAGAACAGGCCTTCAACAGCAGGCAGTGGCGCCAGAAGCCATCAAGGGCCACATGAACGGCCATTCACACCTCATCAACCTACAATGCAAGCAATCAACTACAAACTGAGAGAAGCGCAAGAGAGATCAGCCAGACGCAGCTCATCCTTCGGAAACAATGGAAGCGGTCTGTGCTGGAGATGTGGGGCAAGACACTCATCAAGGGGGTGTCGATTTCAGCATGACGTTTACAGAAACTGAAACGATACAGGGCATCAGTCCCGCATGTGCAGAAAAACAGCAGCTCGGCTGGTATATGAATCGGAAGGGTCAGAAAGCGGACCAGAAGACGGTGGGGACAGTGCCCGGGACAGCGAGGTACAGCGAGTCAACATGATCAATGTCCACTGTTCTTACAACAAGACGCCTCCAATAATGATGAAGGTCCCAATCAACAGGATATCCGTTAACATGGAACTGGACACAGGAGCGAGTCAATCTCTCATGAGCGTCCAACAATTTGAACAGCTGTGGCCGCACAAAAGCAACAGACCAAAACTCACAAGGGTCGACACCAAACTAAGGACCTATACCAAAGAAATTGTCCCAGTCCTTGGCAGCGCCATGCTCTCAGTCACACACAAAGGGACGGTGAACCGACTTCCCCTGTGGATTGTCCCCGGAGATCTCCCAGCACTGTTGGGGAGAAGCTGGCTGGCAAAACTAAATTGGAAATGGGATGATGTTCACGCCATGTCGTCAGAGGAACGGACCTCCTGCTCAACAGTTCTAAGTCGATTTGAACATCTCTTTCAGCCAGGTGTGGGCACCTTCAAAGGGGCTAAAGTTAAAATCTACATCACACAGGATGCTAGACCAGTCCATCACAAGGCTAGAGCTGTGCCTTACGTGATGAGGGAAAAGATTGAACATGAACTGGACCGGCATCTGCGGGAAGGGATTATTTCACCCGTGGAATTTAGCAACTGGGCAAGTCCCATCGTCCCCGTCATGAAGCCTGATGGATCCATACGAATCTGTGGGGATTACAAATCTACCATAAACAGAGTCTCCCTACAGGACCAATACCCGCTGCCCAGAGCGGAGGACTTATTTGCTACATTGGCTGGAGGAAAACTTTTCTTATATGACGCAAGAACTGACCGAAGAGTCAAAGCTACTCACCACCATCAACACACATCAAGGCCTTTTGTGTACAATCGATGCCCATTCGGCTTCAGGTCGGCAGCTGCTATATTCCAGCACAACATGGAGAGTCTGCTCAAGTCCATCCCGGGGATGATTGTGTTTCAAGACGACATACTCATCACGGGCAGGGACACCGACTCCCATCTCCGCAATTTGGAGGAAGTACTAAAGCGATTGGATTGGGTAGGCCTCATAGTTAAGAAATCCAAGTGCCTGTTTCTCGCGCCAAAGTAGAATTTTTGGGCAGAAGGATTGCCGCAGATGGAATCCGCCCAACAGAATCAAAAACCGAAGCAATTCGTCTGGCACCCAGGCCACGGAATGTCTCGGAACTGCGCGCCTTTCTTGGGCAACTCAATTACTTTGGGAACTTTATGCAGAACTTGAGCACGCTGCTGGAGCCTCTCCACGTGCTACTCAGGAAGGGGTGCGATTGGTTTTGGGGGGACGTCCAAGAACGCGCCTTCAATAAGGCACGCAACCTTCTATGTTCCAACAGTGTTTTGACTTTTTTTGACCCAGGTAAAAAGCTAGTTCTTACATGTGATGCGTCAGCGTATGGGGTCGGGTGCATTTTACAGCATGTCAATAGTGTGGGTAAATTACAACCCATTGCTTATGCCTCCAGGTCACTTTCGCGGGCGGAGCGCGGGTACGGTATGGTGGAGAAGGAGGCGCTCGCGTGTGTGTACGGTGTCAAAAAGATGCACCAATACCTTTTCGGGGCCAAGTTCATGTTAGAAACTGACCACAAGCCCCTCACGTCCCTTCTATCCAAGAGCAAGGCAATAAACGCCAATGCCTCGGCGCGCATTCAACGGTGGGCACTCATGCTGGCGTCTTACGATTACACCATAAGGCACAGACCAGACACAGACAACTGTGCCGACGCGCTTAGCAGGCTACCCCTGGCGACCACAGAAGGGTCTGATGAACAGGACTGTGAGATGGTCATGGCAATCAGTGCCTTTGAGTCCACAGATTTGCCCATGACGGCTCGCCAAATCAGAGCCTGGACGACCAGCGACCCCACGTTATCCTTCGTCAAAAGATGTGTTTTAACTGGTGACTGGGCAGAGGCTCGCGATGCCTGCCCCGAGGAGATCAAACCTTTCCATAGGCATATGCATGAACTATCACTACAGGCAGACTGCCTGATGTGGGGCAGCCGAGTAGTCATGCCTTTGCGAGGCAGAGAGGCGTTTGTCCGGGAGCTCCACCACGAGCACCCGGGGATCGTTCTGATGAAGGCCATAGCCAGATCCCACGTCTGGTGGCCTGGCATTGATGCGTACTTGGAGCTCTACGTCCGTCAGTGCACATTTTGTGCCCAACTCAGCAATGCCACCAGGGAGGCCCCCCTGAACCCCTGGCCCTGGCCCACCAAGCCGTGGTCGCGGGTGCACGTAGACTATGCGGGCTCATTCATGGGCAAAATGTTCCTCGTAGTCGTCGATGCATTTTCAAAGTGGATCGAATGCACCATTTTAAACTCAAGCATCACCTCCACCACTGTGGAGGGCCTTAGAACCATGTATGCAATGCACGGAATTCCTGACATATTGGTCAGTGACAATGATCCGTGCTTCACCAGCGCAGAATTCCAAGATTTTATAGTTGACCACGGCATAAATCACGTTAAGACGGCACCGTTCAAGCCGGCTTCCAATGGCCAGGCGGAGCGAGCAGTGCAAATCATTAAACAAGGCATGCTTAAAATCCAAGGTCCCACGCTGCAGAGCCGCCTGTCCCGACTGCTGCTGGCATACAGATCTCATCCGCATTCGTTGACTGGGGATCCCCCCGCGCAACTATTGATGAAACGAACCTTAAAGACCAGGCTCTCATTAATCCTCCCAGTCATGCATGAAATTGTTGAGGCAAAGTGCCGGAAGCCAACTGAGTACCATGACCGAAATTCGAGGGGGAGGTAGAATGAGATAGGGGACAAAGTGTTTGTGCTAAACTATGGCAGGGGTCCCAAATGGCTTGCAGGGTCAGTAACAGGCAAGGAAGGAAACAGGCTACTGGTTGTACAAATGGACAATGGCCAAACCTGCCGGAGGCATGTAGACCAAGTAAAAAGTAGATCCACCAACAACACTGCAGAACCAGAGGCAGACTACAATGTGGAACTCACACCACACCTGGTGGACAGACAGAGGGAACAACCTGAGGAAAGGGCAATCTCAACAGACAGCCCAGGCGAGATACCAGCAATCATACTGAACGAAACAGACAGCCCAGGTGAGGTACCAGCAATCACACCGAAAGAAAAACAGGCACCAAGGCAAACAACTGAACCACAACTAAGACGCTCCACGCGAGAGCGTAGACCACCTGAGAAACTGAATCTATAAAGACAATAAAACCTTGGGGGAGGGTGATGTCATGTATCTCATACCACTGTATATAACTGTATCTTACCATGCTATACATGACTGTAACCAGATATGACCTGTAACTACAAGCATACCTTACCACCAGGGGTGCACTTGCAGGAGACACTGGGATACCTGTCCCAGACAGGTATATAAGGACAGGTCTCAGGCAAGTGCAGCATTCCAGAGCTGTGAAATAAAGGTGCAGGTCCTGAGTGACCTTGACTTCAGCATGTGCCTCGTGTAAGTCTGTACTGCAGGGTCAGGACTTTACAGGAGTGCTGCCTGGACTACTCTGGAGGCAGCCTACAATACCACCCTGAGCAGGTCGCAGAGTTCATTGTGGTGTGTTGCATGTTGCACAAATTAGCGACCAGACGAGGACAGGAATTGCCACAGGGGACTGCAGGACCACCTCAGGACAGACGGGATGAGGCAGAGGAAGGGGAGGAAGAGGTTGAGGAAGAAGAGGAGGAGTCTGGTGATGAACCCATGACACCACCCATCCCTTCACCACAGGAGAAGCCCCATGGTAGTTACGCAGCAACAAAATTGTTACATCAGCAGCTCATAAATGAATGCTTTGCTTGAAAGGTGAGAGTTAAGTTTAAACTTTGCCTGGTCATTGTCTGCAACCCTTGTATTGATTGTTAAACCCTCATTTTGTGAAAGTGAGTGAGACATTGCACAATAATCGTTAAGTTGATTAAAATATTTTATAAATTTTGAAAAATGAATCTTTTGAAATGAAAATAATTAATAAATAATATATTTTTAAAAAGGAAATGTACAACACAATGTAAACAAAGCAACCGATTAACAGTAACAAGATTGAAAACATTAAACCCACAACCCCCACAACACCCCCCCCACCCCCCGCCCAACAGTCAACTATTTTTGTATAAAAAAACACACACAACACCCTCCCACCCCTTCTTCGGAGTCAGAAGTATTGCCATGCTCCTGACTCCCAGGTGCTGTCGGCAGTGGTGGTACAACATCTTGGGGTTCAGTGCCGTACACCGATTTCAGCATCAACGGAATTGATGGTTCGCCGCTTCACCACAATCAGTGCCGCCGTGTCCTCCTATTGGCGTGCTGACTGCGTAGCAATGTTTCCATCTAGGCCACTAAAAGCTGGAGGAGCTCTCGACCAATGTCGATGCTCACCCTAGACAGTCCAACCATGTCCAGGTCGACTGCTGCCTGTTTTCGAGCACGCCTTCCCCTGCCCAATCAGCCTCTGCGGATTAGGCACTGGGGCTGTACCACTCGGTGTGCCCTGCTGCACACTGCTTGGTCTCGCCACTTCCTCGGAGCCGAATCCATAAAGTATGGAATTGGCTGAGGAAGAGGTGGTCGCAGGTAGAACGGAACCTCCAGTCTCTGCTCCTCCCCCCCACCTCTGCAACATCCCCCAGGACATGGTTGGCACATGAAACATCTTGAGGGGGGTCGGGAAGTCGCACGGTGTCATCGTCATCATCCTCTGTGGTCTCCCCTCCGGTCAAGACCAGCTGTACAAGGATTGGTGCTCCAGGGGGCTCAACATTTCATGGTCCTGGGCAGCTAGAAAACATAATATGACAGGCAAGCAGATGGGAAAGGGAGGGAGGGTCAGGGTGACATTTTAACGCCTACTTTGCGCAGGCATATGTAGAGGAGCTACGCTACTGCATTATATATCACCGAGAGACGCTACATGCAATGAACATGAACAGAATTTACAGAGACTGCATAGCATTATAATAAGATTTCATGGTCCCAGCATTACATCACGTAGTCTCATTTATACATTATGTTCACATGTCTCTCCATTACATGAATGCTGTACAGCCCGGGGATTATGTGTGACTTACGGGTGGCTGAGCGATCATGTGCCCCTGTGAGAGCTGCGGCCAGCTCCTCCAGGTCCGTGAGCTCTTCCAGCACTGCCGATCCTCCTCCGGTGCGCCGACACTCACCGCGATTGAAAGCAATTTCTTTCTGCAAAGATGACAATAGTATGGTGTAAGGTAATTGCCCAGGTACTAGTACGCAGCACACAGATAGAAATCCACACTTACCCACCCCTAATGCCTTTCAACACTGTTCCATAAATGAACCATTAGCATGCAAGTGATGCATGATGAACACATCTTAGTTCAGGAAAACAATATAATAACATCGTTGATAGTAAATAATGTGTGACACCAAGTTTACCAAGATTAACAACATCACAATGTGACAGATTTACATTTTAAGTAATGAGTCAGTGCATGATTAAAGTTATTAAAGTTATTACTTACTCTCGCGGCCGAAACAATGTCGTTCCAGCGCTTGCGGCATTGGTCTGGCCCCTGACTGACCTGGGCAACCGAAGACACCACCTCAGCAATCTCTGCCCATATTTACTGGTACACAGCCGGGGTGGGTTTCCCACAACCATCCGAGTCAATTGGGTCCAGCGTGCCTCCACTTTGTGGACCAAGGCAGCTTGGACATTGATTGTGAAGCATTTTGCCCTCTTCCTCCCTCCGCCCTTAGCTTCCACCGTTAACTGATCCTCACTATACATTATAATAAGTGACTTTTATATTTTTTTATTAATAAGAAACGGAGATGAGTGATTTCTCCTCGAATGAATGATAACAGACAGAACAAATAAGCAGGCAGTTTCTTTTATCTCTCTCTCTCTCTCTCTCTCCCTCCTTTCCTCTTCCGCGCATGAGTGGGCTGACCCCCTGACCCCCGAATGTGAAAAAAAGAAGAACAAAACCCGCGCATGCGCAGTAAGGCCTTTGCCAAGGACGCCAGCCTTACACGAGGAAAAATACCGCTCCCACCCGATCACTACCGTTACCGCCGGGGAAAAAAGCCGAAACTAACGGCTTTGGATCTTAGCGGTATTCAGGCAGTATTGAAAAGCCGAGAAGCGTACACCACCGGAATACCGCCGAGATACGGGCAGTAGCGGTAAAAGTGTAAAGTCCAGCCCGAGTATTTTACGCATATAAAATGTCAAGCACCATCCAACACATGAAAACAGCTCAGAAATCCGACAAACTGTAGCTTAGAAAGGATTTCCCAAACAGACCTGGCAATCACTTACCGGGAGTCAGTTTATAGTTACTTTGTGTGATTGGGTAGTGGCTTAGAAAAAGAAATGGCTTTGGGAAACAGAAATGTTTTACATATGTTGGAACCTTTCAAACATACTCTCTGCATACAGGGAAGTACAGGTCTTATGAAGATCAGCAGTAAAGTGTTAAATGGCGTTAAAAAGCGTGGAGGCCCCGACCTGCGAGAGACCATCAGCGGCAGGTCGGGGCCATAAAAGGCGTGCCTAGTGGAGCAGCACGTGCTGGTGCAGGAGGGCGACGGCAGCGAAGAGTGACGTCTGCAAGGTCCAGGTCGGTGATTGGAGCGTGGGTAGATACAGCAGGAGCGGTGAGGTCGGGGCGTAGGAGTGGCGAGAGACTGTGGAGGAATGTGATCGGGGCCCAGGAGAGGCGTGAGATCAGGGCCAGAGGCCCAGGGGCAGCACGGGCCAGCCCACACTGCGATATGTGTGCTCACTAGGTCCGTGCAGCAGAGCAGGTCTCCAGTTGTCTTGGGTAACCCTTGCCACTGGACCAAGACCTAGCTCTGTCAAGCCCGTGTGGTGGCTGGTGTGCAACAGCCACCACATGTTAAAAAAATCTACGTACAGGCATCTTCCACCCTTGAGGATGTAGTTCAGGTCTTTCATTGAAACACCTGTGAACTCATCCTTTTTTGGTGTGGAGCAAGTCATCCTCGTTTGGAGGGACTGCCTATGATGATGAGTTAAATGGACCATTACACAAGGTACTGAGCGAAAGGTCCTGAAACCCACAAAGGGGCAAAGAAACCATGGATTTATTACTGATGACTTGATGACTTCCCATCAGTCTGGTCTGGATTCAAAGCCTAGTCCCAGAGATTCTAACACGCTGAGACATCATTCGAGTCTCGTTCTTGCGACTCATGATCTCATCGGAATTCCTCAATGAGATTACTGTCCGGTAATTGGTCCTTAAAATGTGTAACCACATTCCCATCATCCACTGCACCAGAGCCCCAGCACACCATTGAATACCGTTTCCACCAGTTGGACTCTTGCCTCCCATTTGCAACTATTGTGACACCTAGTGGGAGACATCAAGAACTACAAGAGAATGACACGACAAACCCAATGGTCTGACCCATCAGGAACAGCACAGACAACACAAACCCTGGGGACAGACAACCCAATTTCTTTGCCCCATTGCTGATTTAACAAACGTTAGTCTGAAAAACTGGGAGGTGTTTACAAATCAGTTTCTGGCACGTGGGAGAGATTTAAGTAAGTGCACTCCCAATGGCAGGTGATGTCATAGATATTTTGCAAAGTCAGCTCAAAGCATTAACATGAGGTGCCAGTGGGACCATCTCGTGCCTTCGGGTTGAGAGTAATGATTGAAGGGGGTGTGACAGTGTAATGTTTATGGCAGAGGGCTAGCCTAACCCAGACAATGTGAGCTCAAATTGCTAATACAGCACACCCCTGACTGGGACACTGACTGATACTCTGCCCCTCACCGCCATCCCTCTGATACACCAGACCCACTGACTGTCACACCCTCTGAGACTGACTGATACTCTGCCCCTCACCGCCAGCCCTCTGATACACCAGATCCCCTGACTGTCACACCCTCTGAGACTGACTGATACTCTGCCCCTCACCATCAACCCCACAAGTCTCCAGAGAAGTTAAGGTGGCCGATCTGGAGAATACCCAAGGAGATTCCTGGCATTAATGTCCTCTGAAGTGGCCTAGTTTAAGGATGGGCAATAAATGTGGCCTTTTTAGTGTCACCCATACCTGAGAACAAATTAAAGAAAAAGTACCACTGGAAAGACCTCTTTGAGCATTAAGAGTGTCTTCGTAGGTCAGGAATAAAGGCTTCGGATTGGTCAGGGGCAAGGCAGTGATAGATATAATAGGTTAGAAATTCGGTATCGCCCCGATTCTCCCCAATGCAGAGTCGGCAGCGTTCCCTCCCTTTAACGGCCCTGTGCTCCCACCAGCACTATGCTCCCCTCTGCGTAGCGCTGGAAAATTCCCACGGTTAGCGCCCCAGTCCCACTCCCCAGAGGAGGTGGAGCGTGTGACATTGTGCTCCACTCCCTCTGGGGGGCGGTAAGCCCAATTTAGCTGCGGGGCTGGGGGGGGGGGTGGTGGGGGAACCTCCGCGCCTGGTACAGGAAGTCCCGCCTCGCAGCTGTTAACATCCCAACCGGGGCGGTTCACAATTTTCACCCCCTTAATTTCTGAGGGTACTGCCAAACTCAAAATAAACCTACTTTCACGGTGATAACAGCAGTAGACTGTACTTTCTCTTTATATATTTAAAATAATAGTTGCTTTGGAGGATAATTAGGAAGTATCGCACCAAATAAAATACATGACTTCCTGTCATTTAAGTAACACTGACAGTTTGACAGATGGAACGGAAAAGGCAAGAGAGAAAATACAGCACTTTCCAACTCCTAAATGTAGGTAGGTTTTCAGTCTGCGTTATTCTCCATCGTGGGCTGCCCGACCTGTGTGAGAACACGACCGCAGGTCGGGGCTATCGATAGAACTGGAGCGCCAGGCCCTGGAACATCGTGGGCTGCCCGACCTGTGCGAGAACACAATCGCAGGTCGGGGCTATCGATAGAACTGGAGCGCCAGACCCTGGAACATCGTGGGCTGCCCGACCTGTGTGAGAACACAATCGCAGGTCGGGGCTATCGATAGAACTGGAGCGCCAGGCCCTGGAACATCGTGGGCTGCCCGACCTGTGTGAGAACACAATCGCAGGTCGGGGCTATAAATAGAGCTGGAGTGCAGGGCCCTGGAACATCGTGGCAGGGGTGTGGCGAATGAGGGTATGGGACCCAGAAGAGCCGAGGGCCCAGGGGTAGCACGGGCCAGCCCACACTGCGATACGTGTGCGCACTAGGTCCGTGCAGAAGAGCAGGTCTCCAGTTGTCCTGGTTAACCTTTACCACTGGATAAAGGCCTAGCTCTGTCGAGCCCGTGTGGTGGCTGATGTGCAACGGTCACCATAGGTTAAGAAAAAATCCACGCACAGGCATCTTTCACCCACTCAACTGGAGTTCAGGACTGGAACATCGGATCTTTCATTGAAACATCTGTGAACTTTTGTGGAAGCAAGTCATCCTCGTTCGAGGGACCGCCTATGATGATGATGACTCCGTTATCCTGGAACCACTTCCTACATTAGGTTGCGGCTGCATTTCAGCTGTGCAAAGTGTTATTGCCAGGATACACAATCTGCCCACAGTTGTTTATACTCCGAGCTGAATTTACAACTTGTTTAAAAGGACTCACCGCAGCAGCTCAAGGAGAAGGCCCACCAGTTCCTTCTCAGGGCACAGTTCCGCGATTCAATTCGACCATCACTGATCTGTACCTCAACTCCAATTACCCGTCTTTGTTCCGTATCTCTCGAGACACACATCTAACAAAAATCTATTGTGCTCAGTATTAAAAACTTCCATTTAGCATCCACAGCCCTTTGGAGAACAAGTTCCACTTTTCTCTTTGTGTGAAGAAGTGCTTCCAGATTTCACTTGTAAATGGCCTGGCTCTCATTTTAGGATTATGTCCCCTCGTTCTCGATTCCTCCACCAGACGAAATAGCTTTTTTTCATCTACCCTACCCCTTTAACATTTTAAAGGCTTCAACCAGACCACCCATCAACCACCTAAACTCAAGGGAATAACAAGCCTTGTTTATGTAACCTGTCCTCATAAGTTCACCCTTAAACCCGGTGATGAGCAATAAATGCAGCCTGGCCAACGCCACCCACATCCCAAGAATAAATTAAAGAGAAACTTGACCAGATTACTCTGAAGCGACCAACGCTATGGGTTCCAGGCCTAACTCCCACAAACAGTTTGCTTGTTTGTTTACTGTATTTTTACAGATTTTAAACTTGATTCGCAATAATTTCCCCCTCATCTTTCTCCCCCTCTCTCCTGGGGCAGTGACTCATGTTGGCTTATCAGTTCCACAAGTGCCAGTGACCAGCTGGTGGATGATTAACAGTTCTTCATGTAAGGCCTGGATTATCCATTGCCTGCCGCCGTGGTCGTGACTGGGTGACCAGGAGCGCAAAACGGTTGGGATTTCCGCTCCTGGAACACCACCTACTTGGCGCCACCATGTAGTTTCTGGAGGTGGGACCAGAGACAGGGAAGCTCTGTGTGCTTGTGTCAGATGCTTCACTCGAATCTTAGAAACTTACAGCACAGAAGGAGACCATTTGGCCCGTTGTGCCTATGCTGGGCCTTACTCAGTCCCACACTTTGCTTTTTGCCTGTAACCCTGTAAGTTCCTCGTCCTCAATTACCTGTCCAACTCCCTTTTAAAATGATTTAGGTATCAGCATGCACCCCCTTCTCAGGTCGAGCATTGCAGATCCTGACAACTGTCTGAGTGAAAACATTTCCCCTCATCTCCGCTCCAGATCTTTGCCAATGATTTTGAATTGATGACCTTTGGTTATTGACCCACTTGCCAGAGGGAATAGTTTTCTCTATCTACTCTTTCAAAACCTATCATCATCTTGCAAACCAGGTAACTATAGGCCGGTTAGTTTAACATCTGTAGTGGGGAAAATGCTTGAAGCTATCATTAAGGGAGAAATAGTGGGACATCGAGATAGGAATAGTGCAATCAAGCAGACGCAACATGGATTCATGAAGGGGAAATCATGTTTAACTAATTTACTGGAATTCTTTGAGGATATAACAAGCATGGTGGATAGAGGTGTACCGATGGATGTGGTGTATTTAGATTTCCAAAAGGCATTCGATAAGGTGCCACACAAAAGGTTACTGCAGAAGATAGAGGTACGCGGAGTCAGAGGAAATGTATTAGCATGGATAGAGAATTGGCTGGCGAACAGAAAACAGAGAGTCGGGATAAATGGGTCCTTTTCCGGTTGGAAATCAGGGTTGCTAGGGGAGTCAGCTGTGATAGGAGCATAGAAACATAGAAAATAGGTGCAGGAGTCGGCCATTCGGCCCTTCGAGCCTACACCACCATTCAATAAGACCATGGCTGATCATTCACCTCAGTACCCCTTGCCTGCTTTCTCTCCATACCCCTTGATCCCTTTAGCCATAAGGGCCATAACTAACTCCCTCTTGAACATATCTAATGAACTGGCATCAACAACTCTCTGCAGTAGAGAATTTGACAGGTTCACAACTCTCTGAGTGAAGAAGTTTCTCCTCATCTCGGTCCTAAACGGCTTACCCCTTATCCTTAGACTGTGACCCCTGGTTCTGGACTTCCCCAACATCGGGAGCATTCTTCCTGCATCTAACCTGTCCAGTCCCGTCAGGATTTTATATGTTTCTATGAGATCCCCTCTCATCCTTCTAAACTCCAGTGAATATAGGCCCAGTCGATCCAGTCTCTCCTCATATGTCAGTCCTGTCATCCCGGGAATCAGTCTGGTGAACCTTCGCTGCACTCCCTCAACGTCCTTCCTCAGATTAGGAGACCAAAACTGAACACAATATTCCAGGTGAGGCCTCAACAAGGACCTGTACAACTGCAGTAAGACCTCCCTGCTCCTATACTCAAATCCTCTAGCTATGAAGGCCAACATCACAACCTGCTGTACCTGCATGCCAACTTTCAATGACTGATGTACCATGACACCCAGGTCTCATTGCACCTCCCCTTTTCCTAATCTGCCACCATTCAGATAATATTCTGCCTTCCTGTTTTTGCCACCAAAGTGGATAACCTCACATTTATCCACGTTCTCCTGCATCTGCCATGCATTTGCCCACTCACCTAACCTTTCCAAGTCACCCTGCAGCCTCTTAGCATCCTCCTCACAGCTCACACCGCCACCCAACTTAGTGTCATCTGCAAACTTGGAGATATTACACTCAATTCCTTCATCTAAATCATTAATATATATTGTAAAGAGCTGGGGTCCCAGCACTGAGCCCTGTGGCACCCCACTAGTCACTGCCTGCCATTCAGAAAAGGGCCCGTTTATCCCGACTCTCTGCTTCCTGTCTGCCAACCAGTTCTCTATCCACATCAATACATTACCCCCAGTACCATGTGCTTTAATTTTGCACACCAATCTCTTGTGTGGGACCTTGTCAAATGCCTTTTGAAAGTCCAAATACACCACATCCACTGGTTCTCTCTTGTCCACTCTAATAATGACATCCTCAAAAAATTCTAGAAGATTTGTCAAGCATGATTTCCCTTTCATAAATCCATGCTGACTTGGACCAAACCTGTCACTGCTTTCCAAATGCGCTGCTATTTCATCTTTAATAATTGATTCCAACATTTCCCCACTACCGATGTCAAGCTAACCGATCTATAATTCCCTGTTTTCTCTCTCCCTCCTTTTTAAAAAAGTGGTGTTACATTAGCTACCCTCCAGTCCATAGGAACTAATCCAGAGTCGATAGACTGTTGGAAAATGATCACCAATGCAGCCACTATTTCTTGGGCCACTTCCTTAAATACTGGGGGATGCAGACTATCAGGCCCTAGGGATTTATCAGCCTTCAATCCCATCAATTTCCCTAACACAATTTCCTGACTAATAAGGATTTCCTTCAGTTTCTTCTTCTCGCTAGACCCTCGGTCCCCTAGTATTTCCGAAAGGTTATTTGTGTCTGATAGTAGCTAAATTGAATGGCCAAAGGAACTGGAATCCTCAATATTTCAGCCATTCTGTTTTGGGCCTTTATTTTTTCTGATGTTACTCAGGCTCTCATGAACTTTGTTCCATTTCCTTCCCCTTCCCCAATACCACTGTTGGCATCAATGGGTTTCCCAATGGGAATCACCCTATTTGAGATGAAGTGGAATGCCCACGGAAGGTTGCCAGGCAGCCCGGGCTGTGTGAACGATACTCCATGCCTACTCACCAGGAACCTCAGATCTACATCTGGAGGCGGAGGCGGCCATGACCTTGCTTTGTTAGGCCATCAGCACATCAGGGATGCAACTCCTCGGAGGATGTTAGATGCTTGCTCAGGAGTGCCCCAATCGCAGCACATCATGCTTTCAGTGGCATTGCATGAAAGAAGGTACGCCGGGGTGATCAATAGCCAGAAGTCCCTGATTGCCGTACCTGACAAGGTGGTCCTGGCACATCTGCCTGGCAATGACCATAGGGACCTGCCATTACAGGGTTTCAGTTAGCAGAGTGCCAGATACAGTGCTGTGCCGCTTACTGCAAGGATACCTGCAGCTACCATGCCGCATTGGGCGGGCACTGCCAGTGACAGCAGCAGTGCTCTGTTGTTTGCTTCTACCTCCTTGCAGGTGACTACGATGCCGCTCATAGGGCGCAACCCTCCTCCCAGCCCTCTCTGGTGATACTACCTCTGTTGTCTGTTGCTTCTCAGTCCTCTGTCGCTTCGGCCTTTGCTTAGGCTTCAAATGGGTTGAGATACCTGGCAAAGCCTTTCCAAAGGCTTTTGAATTTTTTGTCCCCTGTTGTGACACTCCCGTTTAATTCCCTCTTCCCTTCTAATTTCACTTACACATAACTATCCACTCCCATGACTCTGGATAGCTCTTGGCTTTGTGCAATAATGTAAAACGGGCAATAGCAAATTGGCAGCCCGTGTTGCATTTCGCCCACCTTTTATTTCTATTGACTTTCGGGAGCCAATGTAGGTCAGTGAGCACAAGGGTAATGACTGAACGGGTTAGGCCAAGGGCAGCAGCATTTTGGGTGAGCTCAGATTTATGGAAAGTGGAAGATGGGAGACTGGCCAGGAGAGCTTTGGAACAGTCGAGTCTGGAGGTAACTCGGATGAGGATTTTAGTAGCAGATAAGCTACAGCAGGGGCGGAGATGGGTGATGTTAAGGAGATGGAAATTTTGAGTCTGAAGTTCAGCTCAGCTCAGGGTTAAATAGGACGCTGAGGTTGCGAACAGTCTGGTTCAGCCGCAGACAGTGGCCAGGGAGAAAACAGAGTTTGTGTCCGGGATTATTCCCAATGTTTAATTCGAACAAATTATGGCTCATCCAGGACTGGATGTCAGCCAAGCAGAGTGGCAAATGAGAAACAGTGTTTGAGTGATGGGTGTTGTCAGCGTACATGTGGAACCTGACATCATGTCTTCGGTGATGTCGCCGAGAGGCAGCATGTAGATGAGAGATAGGAGTGGGCCTCATAGGATCTTACAGCACAGAAGGAGGCCATTCGGCCCATCGTGGCTATGTCAGCTTTTTGAAAGAGCAATCAATTAGTCCCACTTCCCTGCTCTTTCCCCACAGCCTTGCAAGTTTTTCCTTTTCAAGTATATCACCAATGAACCAATTCCAGAGGTAACTGTGCGGGTAGGTCTGGTGCTGCACCTACAAGGGGCAGAAGGCCAGGGCAGCCTTGCGCATGAGACAGGGCCGGGAGGTCCCGCCTCTGTTTCCTCACGTTCCGATTCTGAGGGGGTTCTGGCAGCAAGGAAAGGGGGCGCGGGAAAGGTAAGGATTACAACAGAGCTTCCATCCTGGAGACTTTCTGGCTGCTGTTCTCCTGTCTTTGCTGGTCACGAAGGTTCTCGTGTGAAATGAATTGGGAATGTCTCAGCCCAATTCCAGGTGTGCAAGGGTCCACTCACAAAACCGTTCCGCAATTAAACACAAACTAGCGATCTCACACGAGAGCCTACAATCTTGGGTGGGATGGGAAACTGAAAAACTGTCTCTGTATAGCAGTAGAATCATAATCTTACAGCGCAGAAGGAGGCCATTGGGCCCACTGTGCCAGTGCCGGCTCTCTGAAAGAGCGATTCAATTAGTCCCACTCTTTCCCCATAACCCAGCACATTATTCTTTTTCAAGTATTTACTTAATTTCCTTTTGAATCTGCTTCTGCCACCCTATCAGGCAGTGCATTCTAGATCACAACAACTCGTGGGTGCTCTTCTAACATTTGGGTTAAGGCAGGTTTTTGGGGTAGAGCTGAGGGAGCTCTGTATCTAGTCTGCAGAAATTATGACCGATGAATGCTCGATGCTGGTATTGAGTAAAAACACTCCATCCTACTGCAACTGATATCATTGAAGAGCCAACAAAGACACAAGGGGCCGAATGGCCTCCTTCTGTGCTGGCTACAATAATAATTCGGTTTTCACAGATAGTGTTCCAAGAACTGGGATAATCCCTGCAAGCTTCTCACCTGGATGAAGGGATTCTCAGCTCACTACTGTGACAAAAGAGGAAACACGGTCCTTATAGCTATGCTTACGATTTCACTACAGCTAGGGAACAGGTAATTTTCCGCCTCCCCCACATCTCACTATTTAATACTAACGTATCCTAGAAAGTTTCCTTTTGGAATAATAGTCAAACAGTTAATGCATTCCTCTTCCACTACTTTAACAAAGGCCACCTGAGAGAGAAGGGGCTCAGGTTAACGACTCGTCCGAAAGACAGCACATTAAACAGTGCAGCACTCCCTCAGTATTGCACAGGAGTGTCAGCCTGGATTATGTGCTCAAGGGGGAGACTTTCGCCTTCGTTTTCGGCGGTTTTTTTCAGCGGTACAGCTGGTTTTGAGAGAGAAACCGCCCGGCGAAAGTTTCCCACTTATTTTTTAAATGGAACCGCCCACATCTCGAAACGCCCGCCGGGAGCAAACCGCTGTCGAGAAAGTCGCCAGGGCGTAAGTTTGGCCTCAACGGAAGCCCGTCCAGATCACCGAGGGAACCACCCTGTGAAGGCTGCTTAAACAGGGCGGTAGGTGAGTACTCTGCAAAGAAAGGTAAGTTAAAGGTTCTTTATTTATTTTTTAATCGTAAAGCGGCGATTAACTGTAAAACTATCTTGGGAATGTTTTTTTAACTTTTTATTTGTTTTAGTGAAATTTTTTTTTTTAAGTTTTCGCCCCCCTTCCAGGCCCAACCACAGCCTCAGAGTAAATTTAAAAAAAAATTTTAAGAACCGCCCGTTTCACCTCGTTTCGCCTTTAACCATCGAGAAACCGCCGAGAATATTGGTGCAAGATCCATTTTCTCGCCGGGCGGTATTTATTACCTTAATTATGGAAATTCTCACCAGCGTGAGTTGCAGAATGTGAGCGGTTTTTCTGGGCGGCAATCGGGTGGTGAGGGGCTCTCGCGAAAGTCTAGCCGTAAGGCTCTGTAATGGGTCTATGAACCCACAGCCTTCTGACTCGGAGGCAAGAGTGAAAGCACTGAGCCAGGGCTGGCACTTAGTAGAACTCGAGTTGAAAGTGCCCCAGAACTCATTCCACGCATGAACCTTACACCTGGCAGTGGTGGAGGGGAGTCTGATATGAACCCAGATGCGGAACAGGCAGTGCACTGAACCGCTCAATACCCATTCAATCCTGAGCCAGCGACCACGAAGTAAAGAGGAAGTTTCTTTGTAAATGGGATTGTTACATTATTCAGATGTTGGAAGCAGGAAATTGTAGCAACAACAATTGCTTATCTGGAGGGCAGTAGGGATCACAAGCAAAGAGATTGTGCTCTCCTTGTGCCAATTTATCTTTATTAAATTCACATCTGTAGGAAATACACGTGCAAGAAATTCCCAGTCTCTCTATAACTTACTGTGACCTGTTTTTAGAATAACCATCAATATTAGGCAATAGTGAACTAGGCTTAACCAACAGGCCCTCAAGTCTTTCACCAGGCACCATTTCAATGAACCTTTTCCTGTGGAGCAACTCAGCTAAGAGCTCACTTATCATTACAGCTGGGGTTTCTTTATGTTCCTTTGTCATAGATCACTAGTGCTGTGGGGGAGCGTTTAAACAAATTTGGCAGGGGGAGGGGCACCAGGATGAAGTATTCGAGAGGACATACAAGGTACACAGAAGACTGGGAGAGACAAGCAGCATTAGAATAAAGAGCAGTTCAGAAATAGGAGGGATTTAGGAGGGGGGGAGGTGGGGTGGCAGAAATGCAAGTCAGCCTAAGATGGGTTTCGAGTGCATGTGCATAAATACACTAAGCGTGGTACAAGTAGCCACATGGGATTATGATATGATAGCAAAAATGGAGATCTGGCTCAAATAAGGTGAGGAACGGGCACTAATATCCTTGGCTACAATGTATTCAAGAAAGATAGGGAAGCAGAAAAAGCAAGGGTTAGCTGGAAGTATTGATCAAATATACTATTACAGCACTAGAAAGAGATGATATACTTGAGGATTCAAAGACAGAATGTATTTGGCTAGAATTAAGGAACAATAGAGGAGCTATTATGCTGGTGGGTGTAGACTATAGACCACCGAATAGTGGGAAGAAGATAGAAGAGCAAATTGCAGAAAGATGCAAGAACTTTAAAGTAGTGATACTGGGGGACTTCAATTATCCGAATACAGGTTGAACCTCCCTTATCTAGAACTCCCTTATCCAGAACCATTCCTTGTCCAGAACCATTCCCGACCACTGGGTGGTGTATGTGCAGAACTCCGACATGAACAAATTGAAGTCCTTCCTCACTGCCAACTCCCGCAATCGCTGGCCTGACCCCACGATCCACCGGCGCCCCTCACCCACCCACCCCCCCGCCCCCCGCTGCCATGATCTCTCTGCCGCACTCCCAGCCTCAAGCCAGCCAGCCCCGATATCCCCTTGCTCAGTACCTACGGTTCAGAGACGTGGACCATGTACAGTAGACACCTCAAGGCGCTGGAGAAATACCACCAGTGATGTCTCTGCAGGATCCTACAAATCCCCTGGGAGGACAGACGCACAAACATTAGCGTCTTCATCCAGGCCAACATCCCCAGCATTGAAGCACTGACCACACTTGATCAGCTCCGCTGGGCAGGCCACATAGTTCGCATGCCAGACATGAGACTCGCAAAGCAAGCGCTCTACACGGAACTCGTCCACGGCAAATGAGCCAAAGGCGGGCAGAGGGAACGTTACAAGGACACCCTCAAAGCCTCCCCGATAAAGTGCAACATCCCCACCGACACCTGGGAGTCCCTGGCCGAAGACCGCCCTAAGTGGAGGAAGTGCATCCGGGAGGGCGCTGAGCTCCTCGAGTATTGTTGCCGAGAGCATGCAGAAATCAAGCGCGGGCAGCAGAAGGAGCGTGCGACAAACCAGGCTCCCTGCCCACCCTTCCCATCAACCACTGTCTGTCCCACCTGTGACAGAGATTGTGATTCTCGTATTGGACTGTACAGCCACCTAAAAACTCATGCTAAGAGTGGAAGTAAGTCTTCCTCGATTCCGAGGGACTGCCTATGATGACCTGTACCATCCAATTTAATGTGACCACCCCTTGTCCATAAAAATCCCTTATCGAGAACAGGCCAGGTCCCGAGAGTTCCGGATAAGGGAGGTTCAATCTGTATAGACTGGGAAAATAGCAGTGTAAAGGGCAGAGGGGGAGGAATTCCTAAAATGCGTACAAGAGAACTTTCTTGATCAGTATGTTTCCAGCCCCATAAGGAAGGAAGCAGTGTGGGATCTAGTTCTGAGGAGTGAAGTGGGGCAAGTGGAGCATGTTTCAGTGAGGGAGCATTTGGGGAACAGTGATCATAATATCATTAGGTTGCGTATATGGAAAAGGACAAGGAAAAATCAAATGTGCAAATACTAATTTAAATGAGTTGATTAGGGTTCTGGCCCATGTGAATTGAAGAGGGGATAGTTTGGGTGCAGAGTAGACATATTGAATGTACTCTTTAACTTTCGGGGTGCGCGGCCCCTTTAAGGGATTGTGCGGCCCATTCAAAATACCACGCATTCGCATTTTTTCTTATTTGAAAAATATCCCGCAGGGACAGTTTTTCCCAGTGAGCCGGCTGGGCGGGAGCAGCAGAGCACGGTGCGGCCATGTAGCTGTGCGGGTTAAAGGGAACATTGGACATATTTGTCCAGACCGAGGAATGAAAGGGTATCCAAAGTTCCTGGATGAGTAAAAATATAGAGATTAAAATGAAACAGAAAAAGGAGGCTTATGACAAATGTGGGGTTGATAACGCAGTGGAGAACCAAGCTGAATACAGAAAGTATAGGGGGAAACTGAAAAAGCAAAAAAGAGGCTCAAAGAGAATGTAGAGAATAGATTTGCTGGTAACATAAAAGGCAACTCAAAAGTCTTTTATAAAGAATTAAATAGTAAAATGGCAGTCAAAGAAAGGGTGGAGCTGATTAGGGATCAAGAAGCAGATCTTCTTATGGAGGCAGAAGGTATGGCTGAGACATTAAATGAGTATTTTGTATCTGCTTTCGCTAAAGAAAAGAATGCTGCCGATGTCACAGTAAAGGAGGAAGAGGAGAAATTGGATAGGATACAAATAGATAAATAGGAGATACTTAAAAGGTTGGCAGTCCTCAAAGTAGAAAAGACACCCGGTCCGGATGGGATGCATCCTCGGTTACTGAGGCAACTACCGGTGGAAATTGAAGAGGCTGTGGCCAAAATCTTCCAATCCTCCTCTGATATGAGAGTGGTTTCAGAGGGCTGGAGGATTGCAAATGTTACACCCCAGTTCAAAAAAGGGAAGAGGGGTAAACCTGGTAATCAACCTAATGTTGGTGGTGGAGGAAATTTTAGAGACAGTAATCCAGGACAAAATTAATTGCCATTTGGAAAAATATGGGTTTATTAAATAAAAATCAGCATGGAGTGTTAAAGGCAAATCGTATTTGACTAACTTGATTGAGTTCTTTGATGAAGCAATGAAGAGAGTTGATGAGGGTAGTGCGGCAGAAGTTGTGTATATGGACTTTCAAAAGGCGTTTGATAAAGTACCACAGAACAGACTTGTTACCAATCTAGAAGCCCATGGGATTAAAGGGGCAGTGGCTGTGTGGATACAAAATTGGCTAAGGGACAGAATGTTACAATTTTAAAGGGGGTGCAGAAACAGAGATACCTGGGGGTATGTGTACAAATCTTTGAAGGTGGCAGGATAGATGAGAAAGCTGTTAAAAAGGCATGTGGTATACTTAGATTTACAAATAGAGGCATACAGTATAACAAGAACATAAGAACATAAGAAATAGGAGCAGGAGTAGGCCATTTGGCCCCTCGTGCCTGATCCGCCATTCAATAAGATCATGGCTGATCTGATCATGGACTCAGCTCCATTTCCCTGCTCGCTCCCCATAACCCTTTATTCCCTTCTATCTATCGCCGCCTTAAATATATTCAATGACCCGGCCTCCACAGCTCTCTGGGGCAGAGAATTCCACAGATTTAAAACCCCTGAGAGAAGAAATTCCTCCTCATCTCAGTTTTAAATGGGTGACCCCTTATGCTGAGACTATGCCCCCTAGTTTTAGTTTCCAAAATGAGTGGAAATATCCTCTTTGCATCCACCTTGTCGTGCCCTCTCATTATCTTATATGTTTCAATAAGATCACCTCTCATTCTTTTGAACTCCAATGTGTATAGGCCCAACCTACTCAACCTATCTTCATAAGTCAACCCCCTCATCTCCGGAATCAACCTAGTGAACCTTCTTTGAACAGCCTCCAATGTAAGCCTTCCTTAAATACGGAGACCAAAACTGTACGCAGTACTCTAGATGTGGCCTCACCAATACCCTGTACAGTTGTAGCAGGACTTCTCTGTTTTTATACTCTAACCCCCTGGCAATAAAGGCCAACATTCCATTTGCCTTCCTGATTACTTGCTGTACCTGCATACTAACTTTTTGTGTTTCGTGCACAAGGACCCCCAGGTCTCTCTGTACTGCAGCACTTTGCAATTTTTCTCCATTTAAATTATAATTTGCTTTTCTATTTTTTTCTGCCAAAGTGGATAACCTCACATTTTCCCACATTGTACTCTATCTGCCAAATTTTTGCCCACTCACTTAGCCTGTCTATATCCTTTTGCAGATTTTTTATGTCCTCCTCACAACTTGCTTTCACACCAATTTTTTATCAGCAGCAAACTTGGCTACATTACACTCGGTCCCTTCATCCAATTCATTAATACAGATTATAAATAGTTGAGGCCCCAGCACCGGTCTCGAAGGCACCCCACAAGTTACTGTTTGCCAGCCGGAATATGACTCGTTTATCCCGACTCTCTGTTTTCTGTTAGTTATTCAATCCTCTATCTATGCAAATATATTACCCCCAACCCCGTGAATTTTTATCTTATGCAGTAACCTTTTCTGTAGCACCTTATTGAATGCCTTCTTGAAATTCAAATACACCGCATCCACTGGTTCCCCTTTATCCACTCTGCTCGTTACATCCTCAAAGAACTCTAGCAAATTTGTCAAACACGATTTTCCTTTCATAAAACCATGCTGACTCTGCTTGATTGAATTTTGCTTTTCCAAATGTCCTGCCATTACTTCCTTAACAATGGACTCCAGCATTTTCCCAACCACAGATGTTAGGCTAACTGGTCTATAGCTTCCTGCTTTCTGTCTACCTCCTTTTTTAAATAGGGGCGTTACATTTGCAGTTTTCCAATCTGCTGGGACCGCCCCAGAATCCAGGGAATTTTGGTAGATTACAACCAATGCATCTACTATCTCTGCAGCCACTTCTTTTAGGACTCTAAAAGCAAGGAAGTTATGGTAAACCTTTTGTGGTATTGTGGTCAAATTATAGGCCCCGCACTTTAGGAAAGATATTATGGGCTGGATTTTCGGTCTTTTGCCGCCCCCCTTAGTGCCCCGGAGGAGCAGCAATGGCGGCGGAAAGCACGTGTGCCCAGGCGGCCAGTGTCCAGTGCCCCGTACCGGGATTGTGGGCGCGCGGAGCAATACCACCCAGAAGAGTTGAGCCGGTGTGCAACGCCTCTGGTTGAACCTGAAATGCGCTTCCGGCCACATATCCACGACATAACTAAAACTGCTTATTTCCACCTCCGTAACATCGCCCGTCTCCGCCCATGCCTCAGCTCATCTGCTGCTGAATCCCTCATCCATGCCTTTGTTACCTCTAGACTTGACTATTCCAAAGCACTCCTGGCTGGCCTCCCCCACTCTACTCTAGGTAAACTTGAGGTCATACAAAACTCGGCTGCCCGTGTCGTAACTCGCACCAAGTCCCACTCACCCATCACCCCTGGGCTCACCCCCTACATTGATTTCCGGTTAAACAACACCTCGATTTCAAAATTCTCATCCTTGTTTACAAATTCCTCCATGGCCTTGCCCCTCCTATCTCTGTAATCTCCTTCAGCCTCGCAACCCCCCGAGATGTCTGCGCTCCTCAAATTTTGCCCTCTTGAGCATCCCTGATTATAACTGCTCAACTATTGGTGGCTGTGATAGATTCACAGAGCACACAGCACACAAGCTTTCAAGATGGAGCAGCTTTCCGGAAGTCTCTGTGAAAGCTGCTTCTTGTCAGGTGACCTGACGTTAGTAAACTCTTATTGCAGTAACACAATACGTCCACAGTGTGGCGCGCCAGCCATTACACTTCTCTCTCCTTAATGAAGAAGTTATTATAACAAACAATCATCATACATAACTTGCATGTTTACACATAACAAAGGATATGGACTTATTTTTTGCCATATTTACAAATTAAGCTTAACCACTTGTTTTCTGTTTCGAAGAGGAGACTTTCGCTCTCGAACAGAACCTTCCAAACATGGTGTCGAATTCAAACTCATTTGAGGCTGATCTTGAGGAAAGTTTTCCTCCAAGGGATTCCCTTGATTTCCATTTGAACTCTCTCTAACTTCAGACTGTTTGTCTGCCTGACTCGGACTCAGACTTAAATTCTGTCTTTCTCTTGGATTTGTTTCCAGTATACTGGATGTAGGATATGCTACTGGTGTATCAAAACTATCTGATGAGTCAGAAATAATTGAATCATTCCCACCTTCAACTAATTCTATGTCTGTAGGTAAAATATGATCAATGTGAACAAACCTAACCTGCCCATTATCAAACATCTTGACCAAATATGTGCGAGGACCATATATCTTTACCTAGTAACCACTTTCACCATTTATGGTGATGGTTCTTCTCTCTCACCTTCTGATTTAATTTCACACTTCTCTCTTTTACTCTACCTCTATCATGATTCTCTTTCTGTCTTAATTGTGTCTCTTCTACGGACTGTGCCAAATTTGGTTTTAACAACGAGAATCTAGTTCATGGCTGTCGTTTGAGAAACAACGCTGCTGGTGTTCTACCAGTAGTTGTATGAGGAGTATTATGATGCGTAATTTGGATCCAACATTTGTTTGATGAGGGTGCATTTTATAATTTGTACATTGCGCTCTGCTGCACCATTCGAAGCAGGGTGGTAAGGTGGTACGGTGGAGCACTATTTTTGCTCGTGACTGCAAATTCTTCTGAATGAAATTGTGGTCCATTATCAGAAACAATTTCTTCTGGGAGGCCAAATGAAGAAAATAAACTTCGCAAAATGTCTAATGTTTTACTTGTTGTTATTTTCCACATTGGAAACACCTCGACCCACTTGGAATGGCTATCAATCGCAATGAACAATTATCCTTCTAGCTCAGCAAAATCGATATGTAGCCTTTGCCACACCCTGGGAGGCCATTTCCATGGCTGTAATGGTACTAATGGTGATTGCTTGCTTACCGATTGACATGCCGTACACTGACTCACGATGTACTCTATATCTTTATCAAGACCTGGCCACCATAAGTAACTACGTGCAAAACTTTTGGTCAAGCACATTCCCAGGTGCTGGTCATGGAGGTCTCCTAATAATTTGGACCTGAATTTATTTGGTATAACCATTCTTGCACCCCACATGATACAACCTTTATCGACTGATAATTCATTCCTATGAATGATGAATGGATGAATATCTTTTTCTGTTACCTGGTTTGGCCATCCATTTGCAATATACTCATACACCTTTGACATCACGTTTGGTTGCTCTACCAATCTCTTCAGCTGTGATTGGCAGTTCATCAATGTATGAAAAATAGAACACTTCTTCCCTATCGGGTGTAACTTGTGATGGGGAAGGCAATCTAGACATAGCATCAGCTGTGATCAACTGTGATCAGCTGATCGTCTGAATTCAATATCATAAGTATATACTGACAAAATCAAAGCCTGAATTGGAACTGGGGACTTTGGATGGAGGATTGCTATTAGAGGCTTATGTTCCGTAACGATGGTAAACTTACGACCATACAAGTATTTGTGGAACTTCTTGACACCAAAAATTAATGCCAAAGCTTCTCTTTCGATTTGCGCATAATTACTCTCACTGGCACTGAGAGTGCGTGAAGCAAAAGCAATTGGTCTCTCCTCCCCACTACGTGATACATGAGACATCATGGCCTCAACTCCATACGGAGTGGCATCACATGCTAGCTTGATCTCCTGAGATAAGTCATAGTGAACGAACATGGTGCCCTCTACCAATTCGCTTTTACACTCCTTGAGTGCTGTATCGTATTTTTTTGACCAACTCCAATGGACCTGTTTTTTCAATAGTTCGTTCAGTGGATGTAATACTGTAGCCAAATTTGGTAGGAACTTCCCATAATCGTTCAAAAGACCCAAAAATGATCGAAGTTCAGTGACATTCTTGGGAGTGGGTAAATTTCTAATTGCATTCAACTTTCCCATGGTTGAATGTAAACCATCTTTGTCTACTCTGTACCCTAAGTACTCCACTAAGTTTTGAAATAACTCATATTTACAAGCAGACACTCGTATTCTGTGCTTCTCTAGCCATTTGAGGACTTCATTCAATATGTTATTATGAATTGCCTATTTGATGCTTAAATCAGTATATCATCCAAATAATATACTACCCCTTCAATACCTTGCAAAATCTGGTTCATCAACCCTTGGAATATGGCAGGGGTGGAAGACACTCCAAACGGTAGCCTATTAAATTGATATAGGCCTAGATAAGTATTTATAGTCAAACATGACTTGAACTCCTCATCTAGTTCAAGCTGTAAGTAGGCATTCGTAAGATCCAGTTTTGAGAAGATCTGACCACCTGTCAGTGTTGAAAACAAATCTTCTACATTTGGCAATGTATTGGGGATAGTACCCTCTAGAACCTGGTTTATGGTTACTTTATAATCACCACACAATCTTACTTTACCATCGGACTTAGGTGCAACAACAATGGGTGTAGCCCAATTGCATTGATCTATCTTAGAAATAATGTTCTCAGTCTCTAGTCTTTTGAGTTCTTGCTCAGCTTTCTCCTTGAGTGCATATGGTACGGAACATGGCTTGTAGTAAATCGATCTAGTGTCCTTCTGTACCCTGACACTCGCCTTGAAACCTTGGATCGGACTGCCCGATTCGCAGAACACTTACGGATAATTCTTGGTAACATCATCCGTCGATGCAAATCTCATTTCAACATGAAAAATCTCACTCCAGTCCAGCTTCAGTGATCCCAACCAATTTCTTCCTAGTAAGGCAGGTTTGTCTCCTTTCACTAATATTAGAGACAGGTTCTGAAATTGATCTTTATATTTCACCAGTACGGTGATACGACCTACCACAGGAATTTTCACCCCCCAGTAGCCTCGCAGCTCTATCTTGGATTTCTCCAGTTGGAAATCACACAATTTGTCGTGGTATAGCGACTCCGGTACTACATTCAAGGATGCACCAGTGTCGATTTCCATGGGTATCTTGAATCCCACAACATCTATGTGGATTATGATACTTTTCAAATCGCTGTCCGTTAACCTCGTGCTCCTGATAACGTTTAACTCTAAATCTCCTCATCCTGTTGTTGTTCTTCCATGCTATGTAGTCTCTGGGGATTTCTACTCATAGCTTTGAAAGCTGGTTTACCCTTCAGTCACAAGATGTCCAGTTTTCCTGCAGAAGAAACACTCTGCCTTCATATATGGACAATTTTGAGCAATGTGTTGTCCCAGGCACCGATAGCAGGACTTCAATGCTCTGTCATCATTTCCAGTTTCTGAGACTTTGGGCTCCTACCGCCTTTTACTGTGAACCTGCAGGCGATTCACCTCAGTTGTCTGATGACTATAAATAATCTGAAATTCTCGGGAATATTGGTCGGTCATGCTCATCGACCTAGCTGTCTGACAAGCTATATCAAAAGTCAAGTCAGGTGTTGTCAATAACTTTCTTCTGATCGCATCATTTTTCATCCCACAAACAAAGCGGTCCCGCAATGCTTGGTTCTGAATGTTTCCAAAATTACTGTGAATAGATAGCTTTTTTAATGCTACAATGTACTCACTGATATTTTCATCAGCCTTTTGATTTTGTATACTGAAACGCTAGCTTTCAGCAATTTCCAAGGGTATGGGGTTGTAGTACTGTTTCAGCTTAGTTAAAATCTCCTTAAGCATTGTGTCCTTTGGCTCGGCAGGCACAAGCAAAATTATCAGCATTTCATACAACTCAGGGCCAGCTTCAGTTAAGACAATAGCTCTTTTTCATTCCAACGCAGCCCGGATCTGGTCTGTATCCTCTGGGACTTTGATTATGTTATTGGCAGTGAAATACATTTCTAGCCGATCCACATGTGCTTTGAACCTTTCCCGGTCGCGTTTATATTCTCCTAAATGCCCCATCACTCCCATAGGTGCAGTCATTTTGACTCTGGCACTTCAAACAGTGTGCTTGTAATTTACCTCGAATTTGTAGCTGTAATCAAGAAGCTTCCAAAGTCTCTTTGTCGGCTGGCTGAATGCTTCACCAACAAAAATTTCAGCTTTGTTTTATCTGATTATCCCATTCGTCGTCGCCATTTCTGATAGATTTACAGAGCACACAGCACACAAACTCTCAAGATGGAGCAGCTTTCTGGAAGTCTCTCTGGAAGCTGCTTCTTGTCAGGTGACCTTGTTGCAGTAACACAATAGGTCCACAGTGTGGAGCTACAGACATTACAGTGGCCATGTCTTCTGTTGCCTGGGCCCTAAGCTCTGGAACTCCATGCCTAAACCTCTCTGTCTCTCTACCTACCTTTCCTCCTTTAAGACGCTTTTTAAAATATACATCTTTGACCAAGCTTTTGGTCATCTGCCGTAGTTTCTTCTTATGTGGCTCGGTGTCAAATTTTTTATTTTTAAAACACTCCTGTCAAGCGCCTTGGGACATTTTACTACGTTGAAGGTGCAATGTAAATACAAGTTGTTGTTGATAGCGACACCGATTTTGGGTGCGTGATATTTGGATCGCGCCCGCTCTGTAGCACACCCTAGTGGGAACGCCTGTGAAAGCTGTACTGGCCGAATAGATTGAAGAAATGTCTACATCAGGTAAGTTTGATTGTTTTTCTTTTCTTCTTTTTGCATTTTATTTTGGGGTCGCATCAGTAATGAATTGTGGTAACACAGTGCCCTCTCCATTCAATGTACTGGGGTAACACAGTGCCCTCTCCATTCAATGTACCGGGGTAACACAGTGCCCTCTGCATTCAATGTACTGGGGTAACACAGTGCCCTCTCCATTCAATGTACTGGGGTAACACAGTGCCCTCTCCATTCAATGTACTGGGGTAACACAGTGCCCTCTCCATTCAATGTACTGGGGTAACACAGTGCCCTCTCCATTCAATGTACCCGGGTAACACAGTGCCCTCTCCATTCAATGTACTGGGGTAACACAGTGCCCTCTCCATTCAATGTACCGGGGTAACACAGTGCCCTCTCCATCCAATGTACCGAGGTAACACAGTGCCCTCTCCATTCAATGTACTGGGGTAACACAGTGCCCTCTCCATTCAATGTACCAGGGTAACACAGTGCCCTCTCCATTCAATGTACTGGGGTAACACAGTGCCCTCTCCATTCAATGTACTGGGGTAACACAGTGCCCTCGCCATTCAATGGACTGGGGTAACACAGTGCCCTCTCCATTCAATGTACCGGGGTAACACAGTGCCCTCTCCATTCAATGTACTGGGGTAACACAGTGCCCTCTCCATTCAATGTACCAGGGTAACACAGTACCCGCTCCATTCAATGTACTGGGGTAACACACTACCCTCTCCATTCAATGTACTGGGGTAACACAGTGCCCTCTCCATTCAATGTACCAGGGTAACACAGTGCCCTCTCCAATCAATGTACAGGGGGAACACATTGCCCTCTCCATTCAATGTACTGGGGTAACACAGTGCCCTCTCCATTCAATGTACCAGGGTAACACAGTACCCTCTTCATTCAATGTACCAGGGTAACACAGTGCCCTCTCCATTCAATGTACTGGGGTAACACAGTGCCCTCTCCATTCAATGTACCAGGATAACACAGTGCCATCTCCATTCAATGTACTAGGGTAACACAGTACCCTCTCCATTCAATGTACCAGGGTAACACAGTGCTCTCTCCATTCAATGTACTGGGGTAACACAGTGCCCTCTCCATTCAATGTACTGGGGTAACACAGTGCGCTCTCCATTCAATGTACTGGGGTAACACAGTGCCCTCTCCATTCAATGTACTGGGGTAAAACAGTGCCCTCTCCATTCAATGTACTGGGGTAACACAGTGCCCTCTCCATTCAATGTACTGGGGTAACACAGTGCCCTCTCCATTCAATGTACCGGGGTAACACAGTGCCCTCTCCATTCAATGTACTGGAGTAACACAGTGCCCTCTCCATTCAACGTACTGGGGTAACTCAATACCCTCTCCATTCAATGTACTGGGGTAACACAGTTCCCTCTCCATTCAATATACTGTGGTAATACAGTGCCCTCTCCATTCAATGTACCAGGGTAACACAGTGCCCTCTCCATTCAATGAACCTGGGTAACACAGTGCCCTCTCCATTCAATGTACTGGGGTAACACAGTGCCCTCTCCATTCAATGTACTGGGGTAACACAGTGCCCTCTCCTTTCAATGTACCAGGGTAACACAGTGCCCTCTCCATTCAATGTACTGGGGTAACACAGTGCCCTCTCCATTCAATGTACCGGGGTAACACAGTGCCCTCTCCATTCAATGTACCAGGGTTACACAGTGCCCTCTCCATTCAATGTACCAGGGTAACACAGTGCCCTCTCCATTCAATGTACTGGGGTAACACTGTGCCCTCTCCATTCAATGTACTGGGGTAACACAGTGCCCTCTCCATTCAATGTACCAGGGTAACACAGTGCCCTCTCCATTCAATGTACTGGGGTAACACAGTGCCCTCTCCATTCAATGTACCGGGGTAACACAGTGTCCTCTCCATTCAATGTACCGGGGTAACACAGCGCCCTCTCCATTCAATGTACCAGGGTAACACAGTGCCCTCTTCATTCAATGTACCAGGGTAACACAGTGCCCTCTCCATTTAATGTACTGGGGTAACACAGTGCCCTCTCCATTCAATGTACTGGGGTAACACAGTACCCTCTCCATTCAATGTACTGGGGTAACACAGTGCCCTCTCCAGTCAATGTACCAGGGTAACACAGTGCCCTCTCCATTCAATGTACCAGGGTAACACAGTGCCCTCTTCAGTCAATGTACTGGAGTAACGCAGTGCCCTCTCCATTCAATGTACTTGGGTAATACAGTGCCCTCTCCATTCAATGTACTGGGGTAACACAGTGCCCTCTCCATTCAATGTACCAGGGTAACACAGTGCCCTCTCCATTCAATGTACTGGGTAACACAGTGCCCTCTCCATTCAATGTACCAGGGTAACACAGTGCCCTCTCCATTCAATGTACCAGGGTAACACAGTGCCCTCTCCATTCAATGTATCAGGGTAACACAGTGCCCTCTCCATTCAATGTACTGGGGTAACACACTGCCCTCCCCATTCAATGAACTGGGGTAACACACTGCCCTCTCCATTCAATGTACTGGGGTAACACAGTGCCCTCTCCATTCAATGTACGAGGGTAACACAGTACCCTCTCCATTCAATGTACCAGGGTAACACAATGCCCTCTCCATTCAATGTACTGGGGTAACACAGTGCCCTCTCCATTCAATGTACCAGGGTAACACAGTGCCCTCTCCATTCAATGTACCAGGATAACACAGTGCCCTCTCCATTCAATGTACCTGGGTAACACAGTGCCCTCTCCATTCAATGTACTGGGGTAACACAGTGCTCTCTCGATTAAATGTACTGGGGTAACACAGTGCCCTCTCCATTCAATGTACTGGGGTAACACAGTGCCCTCTCCATTCAATGTACCAGGGTAACACAGTACCCTCTCCATTCAATGTACCAGGGTAACACAGTACCCTCTCCATTCAATGTACCAGGGTAACACAGTGCCCTCTCCATTCAATGTACTGGGGTAACACAGTGCCCTCTCCATTCAATGCACCAGGGTAACACAGAACCTGCTCCATTCAATGTACTGGGGTAACACACTACCCTCTCCATTCAATGTACTGGGGTAACACAGTGCCCTCTCCATTCAATGTACCAGGGTAACACAGTGCCCTCTCCAATCAATGTACTGGGGTAACACAGTGTTCCCTCCATTCAATGTACCAGGTTAACACAGTACCCTCTCCATTCAATGTACCAGGGTAACACAGTGCCCTCTCCATTCAATGTACCAGGGTAACACAGTGCCCTCTCCATTCAATGTACTGGGGTAACACAGTGCCCTCTCCATTCAATGTACTGGGGTAACACAGTGCCCTCTCCATTCAATGTACCAGGGTAACACAGTACCCTCTCCTTTCAATGTACCAGGGTAACACAGTGCCCTCTCCATTCAATGTACTGGGGCAACACAGTGCCCTCTCCATTCAATGTACTGGGGTAACACAATGCGCTCTCCATTCAATGTACTGGGGTAACACAGTGCCCCCTCCATTCAATGTACCAGGGTAACACAGTGCCCTCTCCATTCAATGTACTGGGGTAACACAGTGCCCTCTCCATTCAATGTACCGGGGTAACACAGTGCCCTCTCCATTCAATGTACCGGGGTAACACAGTGCCCTCTCCATACAATGTACCAGGGAAACACAGTGCCCTCTCCATTCAATGCACTGGGGTAACACAATGCCCTCTCCATTCGATGTACCGGGGTAACACAGTGCCCTCTCCATTCAATGTACTGGGGTAACACAGTGCCCTCTCCATTCAATGTGCCAGGGTAACACAGTGCTCTCTCCATTCAATGTACTGTGGTAACACAGTGCCCTCTCCATTCAATGTACCAGGGTAACACAGTGCCCTCTCCATTCAATGTACCAGGGTAACACAGTGCCCTCTCCAGTCAATGTACTGGGGTAACACAGTGCCCTCTCCATTCAATTTACCAGGGTAACACAGTGCCCTCTACATTCAATGTACTGGGGTAACACAGTGCCCTCACCATTCAATGTACCAGGGTAACACAGTGCCCTCTCCATTCAATGTACCAGGGTAACACAGTGCCCTCTCCATTCAATGTACTGGGGTAACACAGTACCCTCTCCATTAAATGTACCAGGGTAAAACAGTGCCCTCTCCATTCAATGTACCAGGGTAAAACAGTGCCCTCTCCATTCAATGTACTGGGGTAACACAATGCGCTCTCCATTCAATGTACTGGGGTAACACAGTGCCCCCTCCATTCAATGTACCAGGGTAACACAGTGCCCTCTCCATTCAATGTACTGGGGTAACACAGTGCCCTCTCCATTCAATGTACCGGGGTAACACAGTGCCCTCTCCATTCAATGTACCGGGGTAACACAGTGCCCTCTCCATACAATGTACCAGGGAAACACAGTGCCCTCTCCATTCAATGTACCGGGGTAACACAGTGCCCTCTCCACACAATGTACCAGGGAAACACAGTGCCCTCTCCATTCAATGCACTGGGATAACACAATGCCCTCTCCATTCGATGTACTGGGGTAACACAGTGCCCTCTCCATTCAATGTACTGGGGTAACACAGTGCCCTCTCCATTCAATGAGCCAGGGTAACACAGTGCTCTCTCCATTCAATGTACTGTGGTAACACAGTGCCCTCTCCATTCAATGTACCAGGGTAACACAGTGCCCTCTCCATTCAATGTACCAGGGTAACACAGTGCCCTCTCCATTCAATGTACTGGGGTAACACAGTGCCCTCTCCATTCAATGTACTGGGGTAACACAGTACCCTCTCCATTAAATGTACCAGGGTAAAACAGTGCCCTCTCCATTCAATGTACCAGGGTAAAACAGTGCCCTCTCCATTCAATGTACTGGGGTAACACAATGCGCTCTCCATTCAATGTACTGGGGTAACAGAGTGCCCCCTCCATTCAATGTACCAGGGTAACACAGTGCCCTCTCCATTCAATGTACTGGGGTAACACAGTGCCCTCTCCATTCAATGTACCGGGGTAACACAGTGCCCTCTCCATTCAATGTACCGGGGTAACACAGTGCCCTCTCCATACAATGTACCAGGGAAACACAGTGCCCTCTCCAATCAATGCACTGGGGTAACACAATGCCCTCTCCATTCGATGTACCGGGGTAACACAGTGCCCTCTCCATTCAATGTACTGGGGTAACACAGTGCCCTCTCCGTTCAATGTGCCAGGGTAACACAGTGCTCTCTCCATTCAATGTACTGTGGTAACACAGTGCCCTCTCCATTCAATGTACCAGGGTAACACAGTGCCCTCTTCATTCAATGTACCAGGGTAACACAGTGCCCTCTCCATTCAATGTACTGGGGTAACACAGTGCCCTCTCCAGTCAATGTACCAGGGTAACACAGTGCCCTCTCCATTCAATGTACCAGGGTAACACAGTGCCCTCTTCAGTCAATGTACTGGAGCAACGCAGTGCCCTCTCCATTCAATGTACTGGGGTAATACAGTGCCCTCTCCATTCAATGTACTGGGGTAACACAGTGCCCTATCCATTCAATGTACCAGGGTAACACAGTGCCCTCTCCATTCAATGTACTGGGTAACACAGTGCCCTCTCCATTCAATGTACCAGGGTAACACAGTGCCCTCTCCATTCAATGTACCAGGGTAACACAGTGCCCTCTCCATTCAATGTATCAGGGTAACACAGTGCCCTCTCCATTCAATGTACTGGGGTAACACACTGCCCTCTCCATTCAATGTACTGGGGTAACACACTGCCCTCTCCATTCAATGTACTGGGGTAACACAGTGCCCTCTCCATTCAATGTACTGGGGTAACACAGTGCCCTCTCCATTCAATGTACCGGGGTAACACAGTGCCCTCTCCATTCAATGTACCAGGGTAACACAGTGCCCTCTCCATTCAATGTACTGGGGTAACACAGTGCTCTCTCCATTCAATGCACTGGGGTAACACAGTGCCCTCTCCATTCAATGTACTGGGGTAACACAGTGCCCTCTCCATTCAATGTACCAGGGTAACACAGTACCCTCTCCATTCAATGTACCAGGGTAACACAATGCCCTCTCCATTCAATGTACTGGGGTAACACAGTGCCCTCTCCATTCAATGTACCAGGGTAACACAGTGCCCTCTCCATTCAATGTACCAGGATAACACAGTGCCCTCTCCATTCAATGTACCTGGGTAACACAGTGCCCTCTCCATTCAATGTACTGGGGTAACACAGTGCTCTCTCCATTAAATGTACTGGGGTAATACAGTGCCCTCTCCATTCAATGTACTGGGGTAACACAGTGCCCTCTCCATTCAATGTACCAGGGTAACACAGTACCCTCTCCATTCAATGTACCAGGGTAACACAGTACCCTCTCCAATCAATGTACCAGGGTAACACAGTGCCCTCTCCATTCAATGTACTGGGGTACTACAGTGCCCTCTCCATTCAATGTACCAGGGTAACACAGAACCTGCTCCATTCAATGTACTGGGGTAACACACTACCCTCTCCATTCAATGTACTGGGGTAACACAGTGCCCTCTCTATTCAATGTACCAGGGTAACACAGTGCCCTCTCCAATCAATGTACTGGGGTAACACAGTGCTCCCTCCATTCAATGTACCAGGTTAACACAGTACCCTCTCCATTCAATGTACCAGGGTAACACAGTGCCCTCTCCATTCAATGTACCAGGGTAACACAGTGCCCTCTCCATTCAATGTACTGGGGTAACACAGTGCCCTCTCCATTCAATGTACCAGGGTAACACAGTGCCCTCTCCATTCAATGTACCAGGGTAACACAGTACCCTCTCCTTTCAATGTACCAGGGTAACACAGTGCCCTCTCCATTCAATGTACTGGGGTAACACAGTGCCCTCTCCATTCAATGTCCCAGGGTAGCACAGTGCCCTCTCCATTCAATGTACTGGGGTAACACAGTGCCCTCTCCATTCAATGTACTGGGGTAACACAGTGCCCTCTCCATTCATTGTACCAGGGTAACACAGTGCCCTCTCCATTCAATGTACCAGGGTAAAACAGTGCCCTCTCCATTCAATGTACTGGGGTAACACAATGCGCTCTCCTTTCAATGTACTGGGGTAACACAGTGCCCCCTCCATTCAATGTACCAGGGTAACACAGTGCCCTCTCCATTCAATGTACTGGGGTAACACAGTGCCCTCTCCATTCAATGTACCGTGGTAACACAGTGCCCTCTCCATTTAATGTACCAGGGTAACACAGTGCCCTCTCCATTCAATGTACCAGGGTAACACAGTGCCCTCTCCAGTCAATGTACTGGGATAACACAGTGCCCTCTCCGTTCAATTTACCAGGGTAACACAGTGCCCTCTCCATTCGATGTACTGGGGTAACACAGTGCCCTCACCATTCAATGTACCAGGGTAACACAGTGCCCTCTCCATTCAATGTACTGGGGTAACACAGTGCCCTCTCCATTCAATGTACTGGGGTAACACAGTACCCTCTCCATTCAATGTACCAGGGTAAAACAGTGCCCTCTCCATTCAATGTACCAGGGTAAAACAGTGCCCTCTCCATTCAATGTACTGGGGTAACACAATGCGCTCTCCATTCAATGTACTGGGGTAACACAGTGCCCTCTCCATTCAATGTACCAGGGTAACACAGTGCCCTCTCCATTCAATGTACTGGGGTAACACAGTGCCCTCTCCATTCAATGTACCAGGGTAACACAGTGCCATCTCCATTCAATGTACCAGGGTAACACTGTGCCCCCTCCATTCAATGTACCAGGGTAACACAGTGCCCTCTCCATTCAATGTACTGGGGTAACACAATGCCCTCTCCATTCAATGTACTGGGGTAACACAGTGCCCTCTCCATTCAATGTACCAGGGTAACACAGTGCCCTCTCCATTCAATGTACTGGGGTAACACAGTGCCCTCTCCATTCAATGTACTGGGGTAACACAGTGCCCTCTCCATTCAATGTACCAGGGTAACACTGTGCCCTCTCCATTCAATGTGCCAGGGTAACACAGTGCCCTCTCCATTCAACTTACCAGGGTAACACAGTGCCCTCTCCAGTCAATGTACTGGGGTAACACAGTGCCCTCTCCATTCAATGTACCTCGGTAACACGGTGCCCTCTCCATTCAACTTACCAGGGTAACACAGTGCCCTCTCCAGTCAATGTACTGGGGTAACGCAGTGCCCTCTCCATTCAATGTACTGGGGTAACACAGTGCCCTCTCCATTCAATGGACTGGGGTAACACAGTGCCCTCTCCATTCAATGTACCAGGGTAACACAGTGCCCGCTCCATTCAATGTACTGGGGTAACACAGTGCCCTCTCCATTCAATGTACTGGGGTAACACAGTACCCTCTCCATTCAATGTAAAAGGGTAACACAGTGCCCTCTCCATTCAATGTACCAGCATAACACAGTGCCCTCTCCATTCAATGTACCAGGGTAACACAGTGCCCTCTTCAGTCAATGTACTGGAGTAAGGCAGTGCCCTCTCCATTCAATGTACTGGGGTAATACAGTGCCCTCTCCATTCAATGTACTGGGGTAACACAGTGCCCTCTCCATTCAATGTACCAGGGTAACACAGTGCCCTCTCCATTCAATGTACTGGGTAACACAGTGCCCTCTCCATTCAATGTACTGGGGTAACACAATGCGCTCTCCATTCAATGTACCGGGGTAACACAGTGCCCTCTCCATTCAATGTACCAGGGTAACACAGTGCCCTCTCCATTCAATGTACTGGGGTAACACACTGCCCTCTCCATTCAATGTACTGGGGTAACACACTGCCCTCTCCATTCAATGTACTGGGGTAACACAGTGCCCTCTCCATTCAATGTACTGGTGTAACACAGTGCCCTCTCCATTCAATGTACCGGGGTAACACAGTGCCCTCTCCATTCAATGTACCAGGGTAACACTGTGCCCTCTCCATTCAATGTACTGGGGTAACACAGTGCTCTCTCCATTCAATGCACTGGGGTAACACAGTGCTCTCTCCATTCAATGTACTGGGGTAACACAGTGCCCTCTCCATTCAATGTACCAGGGTAACACAGTGCCCTCTCCATTCAATGTACCAGGATAACACAGTGCCCTCTCCATTCAATGTACCTGGGTAACACAGTGCCCTCTCCATTCAATGTACTGGGGTAACACAGTGCTCTCTCCATTAAATGTACTGGGGTAACACAGTGCCCTCTCCATTCAATGTACTGGGGTAACACAGTGCCCTCTCCATTCAATGTACCAGGGTAACACAGTACCCTCTCCATTCAATGTACCAGGGTAACACAGTACCCTCTCCATTCAATGTACCAGGGTAACACAGAACCTGCTCCATTCAATGTACTGGGGTAACACACTACCCTCTCCATTCAATGTACTGGGGTAACACAGTGCCCTCTCCATTCAATGTACCAGGGTAACACAGTGCCCTCTCCAATCAATGTACTGGGGTAACACAGTGCCCTCTCCATTCAATGTACCAGGGTAACACAGAACCTGCTCCATTCAATGTACTGGGGTAACACACTACCCTCTCCATTCAATGTACTGGGGTAACACAGTGCCCTCTCCATTCAATGTACCAGGGTAACACAGTGCCCTCTCCAATCAATGTACTGGGGTAACACAGTGCTCCCTCCATTCAATGTACCAGGTTAACACAGTACCCTCTCCATTCAATGTACCAGGGTAACACAGTGCCCTCTCCATTCAATGTACCAGGGTAACACAGTGCCCTGTCCATTCAATGTACTGGGGTAACACAGTGCCCTCTCCATTCAATGTACCAGGGTAAAACAGTACCCTCTCCTTTCAATGTACCAGGGTAACACAGTGCCCTCTCCATTCAATGTACTGGGGTAACACAGTGCCCTCTCCATTCAATGTACCAGGGTAGCACAGTGCCCTCTCAATTCAATGTACTGGGGTAACACAGTACCCTCCCCATTCATTGTACCAGGGTAACACAGTGCCCTCTCCATTCAATGTACCAGGGTAAAACAGTGCCCTCTCCATTCAATGTACTGGGGTAACACAATGCGCTCTCCATTCAATGTACTGGGGTAACACAGTGCCCCCTCCATTCAATGTACCAGGGTAACACAGTGCCCTCTCCATTCAATGTACTGGGGTAACACAGTGCCCTCATCATTCAATGTACCGGGGTAACACAGTGCCCTCTCCATTCAATGTACCGGAGTAACACAGTGCCCTCTCCATACAATGTACCAGGGAAACACAGTGCCCTCTCCATTCAATGCACTGGGGTAACACAATGCCCTCTCCATTCGATATACTGGGGTAACACAGTGCCCTCTCCATTCAATGTACTGGGGTAACACAGTGCCCTCTCCATTCAATGTGCCAGGGTAACACAGTGCCCTCTCCATTCAATGTACTGTGGTAACACAGTGAGCCTCTCCATTCAATGTACCAGGGTAAAACAGTGCCCTCTCCATTCAATGTACCAGGGTAACACAGTGCCCTCTCCAGTCAATGTACTGGGGTAACACAGTGCCCTCTCCGTTCAATTTACCAGGGTAACACAATGCCCTCTCCATTCAATGTACTGGGGTAACACAGTGCCCTCACCATTCAATGTACCAGGGTAACACAGTACCCTCTCCATTCAATGTACCAGGGTAACACAGTGCCCTCTCCATTCAATGTACCAGGGTAACACAGTGCCCTCTCCATTCAATGTACTGGGGTAATACAGTGCCCTCTCCATTCAATGTACTGGGGTAACACAGTGCCCTCTCCATTCAATGTACCAGGGTAACACAGTGCCCTCTCCATTCAATGTACTGGGTAACACAGTGCCCTCTCCATTCAATGTACCAGGGTAACACAGTGCCCTCTCCATTCAATGTACCAGGGTAACACAGTGCCCTCTCCATTCAATGTATCAGGGTAACACAGTGCCCTCTCCATTCAATGTACTGGGGTAACACACTGCCCTCTCCATTCAATGTACTGGGGTAACACACTGCCCTCTCCATTCAATGTACTGGGGTAACACAGTGCCCTCTCCATTCAAGGTACTGGGGTAACACAGTGCCCTCTCCATTCAATGTACCGGGGTAACACAGTGCCCTCTCCATTCAATGTACCAGGGTAACACTGTGCCCTCTCCATTCAATGTACTGGGGTAACACAGTGCTCTCTCCATTCAATGCACTGGGGTAACACAGTGCTCTCTCCATTCAATGTACTGGGGTAACACAGTGCCCTCTCCATTCAATGTACCAGGGTAACACAGTACCCTCTCCATTCAATGTACCAGGGTAACACAATGCCCTCTCCATTCAATGTACTGGGGTAACACAGTGCCCTCTCCATTCAATGTACCAGGGTAACACAGTGCCCTCTCCATTCAATGTACCAGGGTAACACAGTGCCCTCTCCATTCAATGTACCTGGATAACACAGTGCCCTCTCCATTCAATGTACTGGGGTAACACAGTGCTCTCTCCATTAAATGTACTGGGGTAACACAGTGCCCTCTCCATTCAATGTACTGGGGTAACACAGTGCCCTCTCCATTCAATGTACCAGGGTAACACAGTACCCTCTCCATTCAATGTACCAGGGTAACACAGTACCCTCTCCATTCAATGTACCAGGGTAACACAGTGCCCTCTCCATTCAATGTACTGGGGTAACACAGTGCCCTCTCCATTCAATGTACCAGGGTAACACAGAACCTGCTCCATTCAATGTACTGGGGTAACACACTACCCTCTCCATTCAATGTACTGGGGTAACACAGTGCCCTCTCCATTCAATGTACCAGGGTAACACAGTGCCCTCTCCAATCAATGTACTGGGGTAACACAGTGCTCCCTCCATTCAATGTACCAGGTTAACACAGTACCCTCTCCATTCAATGTACCAGGGTAACACAGTGCCCTCTCCATTCAATGTACCAGGGTAACACAGTGCCCTCTCCATTCAATGTACTGGGGTAACACAGTGCCCTCTCCATTCAATGTACCAGGGTAACACAGTGCCCTCTCCATTCAATGTACCAGGGTAACACAGTACCCTCTCCTTTCAATGTACCAGGGTAACACAGTGCCCTCTCCATTCAATGTACTGGGGTAACACAGTGCCCTCTCCATTCAATGTACCAGGGTAGCACAGTGCCCTCTCAATTCAATGTACTGGGGTAACACAGTACCCTCCCCATTCATTGTACCAGGGTAACACAGTGCCCTCTCCATTCAATGTACCAGGGTAAAACAGTGCCCTCTCCATTCAATGTACTGGGGTAACACAATGCGCTCTCCATTCAATGTACTGGGGTAACACAGTGCCCCCTCCATTCAATGTACCAGGGTAACACAGTGCCCTCTCCATTCAATGTACTGGGGTAACACAGTGCCCTCATCATTCAATGTACCGGGGTAACACAGTGCCCTCTCCATTCAATGTACCGGAGTAACACAGTGCCCTCTCCATACAATGTACCAGGGAAAGACAGTGCCCTCTCCATTCAATGCACTGGGGTAACACAATGCCCTCTCCATTCGATATACTGGGGTAACACAGTGCCCTCTCCATTCAATGTACTGGGGTAACACAGTGCCCTCTCCATTCAATGTGCCAGGGTAACACAGTGCCCTCTCCATTCAATGTACCGTGATAACACAGTGAGCCTCTTCATTCAATGTACCAGGGTAACACAGTGCCCTCTCCATTCAATGTACCAGGGTAACACAGTGCCCTCTCCAGTCAATGTACTGGGGTAACACAGTGCCCTCTCCGTTCAATTTACCAGGGTAACACAATGCCCTCTCCATTCAATGTACTGGGGTAACACAGTGCCCTCACCATTCAATGTACCAGGGTAACACAGTGCCCTCTCCATTCAATGTACTGGGGTAACACAGTGCCCTTTCCATTCAATGTACTGGGGTAACACAGTACCCTCTCCATTCAATGTACCAGGGTAAAACAGTGCCCTCTCCATTCAATGTACCAGGGTAAAACAGTGCCCTCTCCATTCAATGTACTGGGGTAACACAATGCGCTCTCCATTCAATGTACTGGGGTAACACAGTGCCCTCTCCATTCAATGTACCAGGGTAACACAGTGCCCTCTCCATTCAATGTACTGGGGTAACACAGTGCCCTCTCCATTCAATGTACCAGGGTAACACAGTGCCATCTCCATTCAATGTACCAGGGTAACACCGTGCCCCCTCCATTCAATGTACCAGGGTAACACAGTGCCCTCTCCATTCAATGTACTGGGGTAACACAATGCCCTCTCCATTCAATGTACTGGGGTAACACAGTGCCCTCTCCATTCAATGTACTGGGGTAACACAGTGCCCTGTCCATTCAATGTACCGGGGTAACACAGTGCCCTCTCCATTCAATGTACCGGGGTAACACAGTGCCCTCTCCTTTCAATGTACCAGGGAAACACAGTGCCCTCTCCATTCAATGTACTCGGGTAACACAATGCCCTCTCCATTCAATGTACTGGGGTAACACAGTGCCCTCTCCATTCAATGTACCAGGGTAACACAGCGCCCTCTCCATTCAATGTGCCAGGGTAACACAGTGCCCTCTCCATTCAACGTACTGGGGCAACACAGTACCCTCTCCATTCAATGTACCATGTTAACACAGTACCCGATCCATTCAATGTACTGTGGTAACACAGTGCCCTCTCCATTTAATGTACCAGGGTAACACAGTGCTCTCTCCATTCAATTTACCAGGGTAACACAGTGCCCTCTCCAGTCAATGTACTGGGGTAACGCAGTGCCCTCTCCATTCAATGTACTGGGGTAACACAGTGCCCTCTCCATTCAATGTACTGGGGTAACACAGTGCCCTCTCCATTCAATGTACCAGGGTAACACAGTGCCCTCTCCATTCAATGAACTGGGGTAACACAGTGCCCTCTCCATTCAACGTACAGGGGTAACTCAATACCCTCTCCATTCAATGTACTGGGGTAACACAGTGCCCTCTCCATTCAATGTACTGGGGTAACACAGTACCCTCTCCATTCAATGTACTGTGGTAACACAGTGCCCTCTCCATTCAATGTACCAGGGTAACACAGTGCCCTCTCCATTCAATGTACCAGGGTAACACAGTACCCTCTCCATTCAACGTACAGGGGTAACTCATTACCCTCTCCAGTCAATGTACTGGGGTAACACAGTGCCCTCTCCATTCAAAGTACTGGGGTAACACAGTGCCCTCTCCATTCAATGTACTGGGGTAACACTGTGCCCTCTCCATTCAATGTACTGGGGTAACACAGTGCCCTCTCCATTCAATGTACTGGGGTAACACAGTACCCTCTCCATTCAATGTACCAGGGTAAAACAGTGCCCTCTCCATTCAATGTACCAGGGTAAAACAGTGCCCTCTCCATTCAATGTACTGGGGTAACACAATGCGCTCTCCATTCAATGTACTGGGGTAACACAGTGCCCTCTCCATTCAATGTACCAGGGTAACACAGTGCCCTCTCTATTCAATGTACTGGGGTAACACAGTGCCCTCTCCATTCAATGTACCAGGGTAACACAGTGCCCTCTCCATTCAATGTACTGGGGTAACACCGTGCCCCCTCCATTCAATGTACCAGGGTAACACAGTGCCCTCTCCATTCAATGTACTGGGGTAACACAGTGCCCTCTCCATTCAATGTACTGGGGTAACACAGTGCCCTCTCCATTCAATGTACCGGGGTAACACAGTGCCCTCTCCATTCAATGTACCAGGGTAACAGAGTGCCCTCTCCATTCAATGTACTGGGGTAACACAGTGCCCTCTCCATTCAATGTACCAGGGTAACACAGCGCCCTCTCCATTCAATGTGCCAGGGTAACACAGTGCCCTCTCCATTCAATGTACTGGGATAACACAATACCCTCTCCATTCAATGTACCATGGTAACACAGTACCCGCTCCATTCAATGTACTGTGGTAACACAGTGCCCTCTCCATTCAATGTACCTATGTAACACAGTGCCCTCTCCATTCAATTTACCAGGGTAACACAGTGCCCTCTCCAGTCAATGTACTGGGGTAACGCAGTGCCCTCTCCATTCAATGTACTGGGGTAACACAGTGCCCTCTCCAGTCAATGTACTGGGGTAACACAGTGCCCTCTCCATTCAATGTACCAGGGTAACACAGTGCCCGCTCCATTCAATGTACTGGGGTAACATAGTGCCCTCTCCATTCAATGTACTGGGGTAACACAGTACCCTCTCCATTCAATGTAAAAGGGTAACACAGTGCCTTCTCCATTCAATGTACCAGCATAACACAGTGCCCTCTCCATTCAATGTACTGGGGTAACACAGTGCCCTCTCCATTCAATGTGCTGGGGTAACACAGTGCCCTCTCCATTCAATGTACCAGGGTAACACAGTGCTCTCTGCATTCAATGTACTGGGTTAACACAGTGCCCTCTCCATTCAATGTACTGGGGTAACACAGTGCCCTCTCCATTCAATGTACTGGGATAACACAGTGCCCTCTCCATTCAATGTACTGGGGTAACACAGTGCCCTCTCCATTCAATGTACCAGGGTAACACAGTGCCCTCTCCATTCAATGTACTGGGGTAACACAGTGCCCTCTCCATTCAATGTACCAGGGTAACACAGTACCCGCTCCATTCAATGTCCTGGGGTAACAAAGTACCCTCTCCATTCAATGTACTGGGGTAACACAGTGCCCTCTCCATTCAATGCACCAGGGTAACACAGTGCCCTCTCCAATCAATGTTCTGGGGTAACACACTGCTCTCTCCATTCAATGTACCAGGGTAACACAGTACCCTCTCCATTCAATGTACCAGGTTAACACAGTACCCTCTCCATTCAATGTACCAGGGTAACACAGTGCCCTCTCCATTCAATGTACTGGGGTAACACAGTGCCCTCTCCATTCAATGTACTGGGGTAACACAGTGCCCTCTCCATTCAATGTACCAGTGTAACACAGCACCCTCTCCATTCAATGTACTGGGGTAACACAGTGCCCTCTCCATTCAATGTACTGGGGTTACACAGTGCCCTCTCCATTCAATGTACCGGGGTAACACAGTGCCCTCTCCATTCAATGTACCAGGGACACACAGTGCCCTCTCCATTCAATGTACTCGGGTAACACAATGCCCTCTCCATTCAATGTACTGGGGTAACACAGTGCCCTCTCCATTCAATGTACCAGGGTAACACAGCGCCCTCTCCATTCAATGTGCCAGGGTAACACAGTGCCCTCTCCATTCAATGTACTGGGGCAACACAGTACCCTCTCCATTCAATGTACCATGTTAACACAGTACCCGATCCATTCAATGTACTGTGGTAACACAGTGCCCTCTCCATTTAATGTACCAGGGTAACACAGTGCCCTCTCCATTCAATTTACCAGGGTAACACAGTGCCCTCTCCAGTCAATGTACTGGGGTAACGCAGTGCCCTCTCCATTCAATGTACTGGGGTAACACAGTGCCCTCTCCATTCAATGTACTGGGGTAACACAGTGCCCTCTCCATTCAATGTACCAGGGTAACACAGTGCGCTCTCCATTCAATGAACTGGGGTAACACAGTGCCCTCTCCATTCAATGTACTGGGGTAACACAGTACCCTCTCCATTCAATGTACTGTGGTAACACAGTGCCCTCTCCATTCAATGTACCAGGGTAACACAGTGCCCTCTCCATTCAATGTACCAGGGTAACACAGTGCCCTCTCCAGTCAATGTACTGGGGTAACACAGTGCCCTCTCCATTCAAAGTACTGGGGTAACACAGTGCCCTCTCCATTCAATGTACTGGGGTAACACAGTGCCCTCTCCATTCAATGTACCAGGGTAACACAGTGCCCTCTCCATTCAATGTACTGGGGTAACACAGTGCCCTCTCCATTCAATGTACTGGGGTAACACAGTACCCTCTCCATTCAATGTACCAGGGTAAAACAGTGCCCTCTCCATTCAATGTACCAGGGTAAAACAGTGCCCTCTCCATTCAATGTACTGGGGTAACACAATGCGCTCTCCATTCAATGTACCAGGGTAACACCGTGACCTCTCCATTCAATGTACCAGGGTAACACAGTGCCCTCTCTATTCAATGTACCAGGGTAACACAGTGCCCTCTCCATTCAATGTACCAGGGTAACACAGTGCCCTCTCCATTCAATGTACTGGGGTAACACCGTGCCCCCTCCATTCAATGTACCAGGGTAACACAGTGCCCTCTCCATTCAATGTACTGGGGTAACACAGTGCCCTCTCCATTCAATGTACTGGGGTAACACAGTGCCCTCTCCATTCAATGTACCGGGGTAACACAGTGCCCTCTCCATTCAATGTACTGGGGTAACACAGTGCCCTCTCCATTCAATGTACCAGGGTGACACAGTACCCGCTCCATTCAATGTCCTGGGGTAACAAAGTACCCTCTCCATTCAATGTACTGGGGTAACACAGTGCCCTCTCCATTCAATGCACCAGGGTAACACAGTGCCCTCTCCAATCAATGTTCTGGGGTAACACACTGCTCTCTCCATTCAATGTACCAGGGTAACACAGTACCCTCTCCTTTCAATGTACCAGGTTAACACAGTACCCTCTCCATTCAATGTACCAGGGTAACACAGTGCCCTCTCCATTCAATGTACTGGGGTAACACAGTGCCCTCTCCATTCAATGTACTGGGGTAACACAGTGCCCTCTCCATTCAATGTACCAGGGTAACACAGCACCTTCTCCATTCAATGTACTGGGGTAACACAGTGCCCTCTCCATTCAATGTACTGGGGTAACACAGTGCCCTCTCCATTCAATGTACCAGGGTAACACAGTACCCTCTCCATTCAATGTACCAGGATAACACAGTTCCATCTCCATTCAATGTACCAGGGTAAGGCAGTACCCTCTCCATTCAATGTACCAGGGTAACACAGTGCTCTCTCCAGTCAATGTACTGGGGTAACGCAGTGCCCTCTCCATTCAATGTACTGGGGTAACACAGTGCCCTCTCCAGTCAATGTACTGGGGTAACACAGTGCCCTCTCCATTCAATGTACCAGGGTAACACAGTGCCCGCTCCATTCAATGTACTGGGGTAACACAGTGCCCTCTCCATTCAATGTACTGGGGTAACACAGTACCCTCTCCATTCAATGTAAAAGGGTAACACAGTGCCTTCTCCATTCAATGTACCAGCATAACACAGTGCCCTCTCCATTCAATGTACTGGGGTAACACAGTGCCCTCTCCATTCAATGTACTGGGGTAACACAGTGCCCTCTCCATTCAATGTACCAGGGTAACACAGTGCCCTCTCCATTCAATGTACTGGGTTAACACAGTGCCCTCTCCATTCAATGTACTGGGGTAACACAGTGCCCTCTCCATTCAATGTACTGGGATAACACAGTGCCCTCTCCATTCAATGTACTGGGGTAACACAGTGCCCGCTCCATTCAATGTACCAGGGTAACACAGTGCCCTCTCCATTCAATGTACTGGGGTAACACAGTGCCCTCTCCATTCAATGTACCAGGGTAACACAGTACCCGCTCCAGTCAATGTCCTGGGGTAACAAAGTACCCTCTCCATTCAATGTACTGGGGTAACACAGTGCCCTCTCCATTCAATGCACCAGGGTAACACAGTGCCCTCTCCAATCAATGTACTGGGGTAACACAGTGCCCTCTCGATTCAATGTACCGGGGTAACACAGTGCCCTCTCCATTCAATGTACCAGGGAAACACAGTGCCCTCTCCATTCAATGTACTCGGGTAACACAATGCCCTCTCCATTCAATGTACTGGGGTAACACAGTGCCCTCTCCATTCAATGTACCAGGGTAACACAGCGCCCTCTCCATTCAATGTACTGGGGTAACACCGTGCCCCCTCCATTCAATGTACCAGGGTAACACAGTGCCCTCTCCATTCAATGTACTGGGGTAACACAGTGCCCTCTCCATTCAATGTACTGGGGTAACACAGTGCCCTCTCCATTCAATGTACCAGGGTAACACAGCGCCCTCTCCATTCAATGTGCCAGGGTAACACAGTGCCCTCTCCATTCAATGTACTGGGATAACACAATACCCTCTCCATTCAATGTACCATGGTAACACAGTACCCGCTCCATTCAATGTACTGTGGTAACACAGTGCCCTCTCCATTCAATGTACCTATGTAACACAGTGCCCTCTCCATTCAATTTACCAGGGTAACACAGTGCCCTCTCCAGTCAATGTACTGGGGTAACGCAGTGCCCTCTCCATTCAATGTACTGGGGTAACACAGTGCCCTCTCCAGTCAATGTACTGGGGTAACACAGTGCCCTCTCCATTCAATGTACCAGGGTAACACAGTGCCCGCTCCATTCAATGTACTGGGGTAACATAGTGCCCTCTCCATTCAATGTACTGGGGTAACACAGTACCCTCTCCATTCAATGTAAAAGGGTAACACAGTGCCTTCTCCATTCAATGTACCAGCATAACACAGTGCCCTCTCCATTCAATGTACTGGGGTAACACAGTGCCCTCTCCATTCAATGTGCTGGGGTAACACAGTGCCCTCTCCATTCAATGTACCAGGGTAACACAGTACCCGCTCCATTCAATGTCCTGGGGTAACAAAGTACCCTCTCCATTCAATGTACTGGGGTAACACAGTGCCCTCTCCATTCAATGCACCAGGGTAACACAGTGCCCTCTCCAATCAATGTTCTGGGGTAACACACTGCTCTCTCCATTCAATGTACCAGGGTAACACAGTACCCTCTCCATTCAATGTACCAGGTTAACACAGTACCCTCTCCATTCAATGTACCAGGGTAACACAGTGCCCTCTCCATTCAATGTACTGGGGTAACACAGTGCCCTCTCCATTCAATGTACTGGGGTAACACAGTGCCCTCTCCATTCAATGTACCAGTGTAACACAGCACCCTCTCCATTCAATGTACTGGGGTAACACAGTGCCCTCTCCATTCAATGTACTGGGGTTACACAGTGCCCTCTCCATTCAATGTACCGGGGTAACACAGTGCCCTCTCCATTCAATGTACCAGGGACACACAGTGCCCTCTCCATTCAATGTACTCGGGTAACACAATGCCCTCTCCATTCAATGTACTGGGGTAACACAGTGCCCTCTCCATTCAATGTACCAGGGTAACACAGCGCCCTCTCCATTCAATGTGCCAGGGTAACACAGTGCCCTCTCCATTCAATGTACTGGGGCAACACAGTACCCTCTCCATTCAATGTACCATGTTAACACAGTACCCGATCCATTCAATGTACTGTGGTAACACAGTGCCCTCTCCATTTAATGTACCAGGGTAACACAGTGCCCTCTCCATTCAATTTACCAGGGTAACACAGTGCCCTCTCCAGTCAATGTACTGGGGTAACGCAGTGCCCTCTCCATTCAATGTACTGGGGTAACACAGTGCCCTCTCCATTCAATGTACTGGGGTAACACAGTGCCCTCTCCATTCAATGTACCAGGGTAACACAGTGCGCTCTCCATTCAATGAACTGGGGTAACACAGTGCCCTCTCCATTCAATGTACTGGGGTAACACAGTACCCTCTCCATTCAATGTACTGTGGTAACACAGTGCCCTCTCCATTCAATGTACCAGGGTAACACAGTGCCCTCTCCATTCAATGTACCAGGGTAACACAGTGCCCTCTCCAGTCAATGTACTGGGGTAACACAGTGCCCTCTCCATTCAAAGTACTGGGGTAACACAGTGCCCTCTCCATTCAATGTACTGGGGTAACACAGTGCCCTCTCCATTCAATGTACCAGGGTAACACAGTGCCCTCTCCATTCAATGTACTGGGGTAACACAGTGCCCTCTCCATTCAATGTACTGGGGTAACACAGTACCCTCTCCATTCAATGTACCAGGGTAAAACAGTGCCCTCTCCATTCAATGTACCAGGGTAAAACAGTGCCCTCTCCATTCAATGTACTGGGGTAACACAATGCGCTCTCCATTCAATGTACCAGGGTAACACCGTGACCTCTCCATTCAATGTACCAGGGTAACACAGTGCCCTCTCTATTCAATGTACCAGGGTAACACAGTGCCCTCTCCATTCAATGTACCAGGGTAACACAGTGCCCTCTCCATTCAATGTACTGGGGTAACACCGTGCCCCCTCCATTCAATGTACCAGGGTAACACAGTGCCCTCTCCATTCAATGTACTGGGGTAACACAGTGCCCTCTCCATTCAATGTACTGGGGTAACACAGTGCCCTCTCCATTCAATGTACCGGGGTAACACAGTGCCCTCTCCATTCAATGTACTGGGGTAACACAGTGCCCTCTCCATTCAATGTACCAGGGTGACACAGTACCCGCTCCATTCAATGTCCTGGGGTAACAAAGTACCCTCTCCATTCAATGTACTGGGGTAACACAGTGCCCTCTCCATTCAATGCACCAGGGTAACACAGTGCCCTCTCCAATCAATGTTCTGGGGTAACACACTGCTCTCTCCATTCAATGTACCAGGGTAACACAGTACCCTCTCCTTTCAATGTACCAGGTTAACACAGTACCCTCTCCATTCAATGTACCAGGGTAACACAGTGCCCTCTCCATTCAATGTACTGGGGTAACACAGTGCCCTCTCCATTCAATGTACTGGGGTAACACAGTGCCCTCTCCATTCAATGTACCAGGGTAACACAGCACCTTCTCCATTCAATGTACTGGGGTAACACAGTGCCCTCTCCATTCAATGTACTGGGGTAACACAGTGCCCTCTCCATTCAATGTACCAGGGTAACACAGTACCCTCTCCATTCAATGTACCAGGATAACACAGTTCCATCTCCATTCAATGTACCAGGGTAAGGCAGTACCCTCTCCATTCAATGTACCAGGGTAACACAGTGCTCTCTCCAGTCAATGTACTGGGGTAACGCAGTGCCCTCTCCATTCAATGTACTGGGGTAACACAGTGCCCTCTCCAGTCAATGTACTGGGGTAACACAGTGCCCTCTCCATTCAATGTACCAGGGTAACACAGTGCCCGCTCCATTCAATGTACTGGGGTAACACAGTGCCCTCTCCATTCAATGTACTGGGGTAACACAGTACCCTCTCCATTCAATGTAAAAGGGTAACACAGTGCCTTCTCCATTCAATGTACCAGCATAACACAGTGCCCTCTCCATTCAATGTACTGGGGTAACACAGTGCCCTCTCCATTCAATGTACTGGGGTAACACAGTGCCCTCTCCATTCAATGTACCAGGGTAACACAGTGCCCTCTCCATTCAATGTACTGGGTTAACACAGTGCCCTCTCCATTCAATGTACTGGGGTAACACAGTGCCCTCTCCATTCAATGTACTGGGATAACACAGTGCCCTCTCCATTCAATGTACTGGGGTAACACAGTGCCCGCTCCATTCAATGTACCAGGGTAACACAGTGCCCTCTCCATTCAATGTACTGGGGTAACACAGTGCCCTCTCCATTCAATGTACCAGGGTAACACAGTACCCGCTCCAGTCAATGTCCTGGGGTAACAAAGTACCCTCTCCATTCAATGTACTGGGGTAACACAGTGCCCTCTCCATTCAATGTACCAGGGTAACACAGTGCGCTCTCCATTCAATGAACTGGGGTAACACAGTGCCCTCTCCATTCAATGTACTGGGGTAACACAGTACCCTCTCCATTCAATGTACTGTGGTAACACAGTGCCCTCTCCATTCAATGTACCAGGGTAACACAGTGCCCTCTCCATTCAATGTACCAGGGTAACACAGTGCCCTCTCCAGTCAATGTACTGGGGTAACACAGTGCCCTCTCCATTCAAAGTACTGGGGTAACACAGTGCCCTCTCCATTCAATGTACTGGGGTAACACAGTGCCCTCTCCATTCAATGTACCAGGGTAACACAGTGCCCTCTCCATTCAATGTACTGGGGTAACACAGTGCCCTCTCCATTCAATGTACTGGGGTAACACAGTACCCTCTCCATTCAATGTACCAGGGTAAAACAGTGCCCTCTCCATTCAATGTACCAGGGTAAAACAGTGCCCTCTCCATTCAATGTACTGGGGTAACACAATGCGCTCTCCATTCAATGTACCAGGGTAACACCGTGACCTCTCCATTCAATGTACCAGGGTAACACAGTGCCCTCTCTATTCAATGTACCAGGGTAACACAGTGCCCTCTCCATTCAATGTACCAGGGTAACACAGTGCCCTCTCCATTCAATGTACTGGGGTAACACCGTGCCCCCTCCATTCAATGTACCAGGGTAACACAGTGCCCTCTCCATTCAATGTACTGGGGTAACACAGTGCCCTCTCCATTCAATGTACTGGGGTAACACAGTGCCCTCTCCATTCAATGTACCGGGGTAACACAGTGCCCTCTCCATTCAATGTACTGGGGTAACACAGTGCCCTCTCCATTCAATGTACCAGGGTGACACAGTACCCGCTCCATTCAATGTCCTGGGGTAACAAAGTACCCTCTCCATTCAATGTACTGGGGTAACACAGTGCCCTCTCCATTCAATGCACCAGGGTAACACAGTGCCCTCTCCAATCAATGTTCTGGGGTAACACACTGCTCTCTCCATTCAATGTACCAGGGTAACACAGTACCCTCTCCTTTCAATGTACCAGGTTAACACAGTACCCTCTCCATTCAATGTACCAGGGTAACACAGTGCCCTCTCCATTCAATGTACTGGGGTAACACAGTGCCCTCTCCATTCAATGTACTGGGGTAACACAGTGCCCTCTCCATTCAATGTACCAGGGTAACACAGCACCTTCTCCATTCAATGTACTGGGGTAACACAGTGCCCTCTCCATTCAATGTACTGGGGTAACACAGTGCCCTCTCCATTCAATGTACCAGGGTAACACAGTACCCTCTCCATTCAATGTACCAGGATAACACAGTTCCATCTCCATTCAATGTACCAGGGTAAGGCAGTACCCTCTCCATTCAATGTACCAGGGTAACACAGTGCTCTCTCCAGTCAATGTACTGGGGTAACGCAGTGCCCTCTCCATTCAATGTACTGGGGTAACACAGTGCCCTCTCCAGTCAATGTACTGGGGTAACACAGTGCCCTCTCCATTCAATGTACCAGGGTAACACAGTGCCCGCTCCATTCAATGTACTGGGGTAACACAGTGCCCTCTCCATTCAATGTACTGGGGTAACACAGTACCCTCTCCATTCAATGTAAAAGGGTAACACAGTGCCTTCTCCATTCAATGTACCAGCATAACACAGTGCCCTCTCCATTCAATGTACTGGGGTAACACAGTGCCCTCTCCATTCAATGTACTGGGGTAACACAGTGCCCTCTCCATTCAATGTACCAGGGTAACACAGTGCCCTCTCCATTCAATGTACTGGGTTAACACAGTGCCCTCTCCATTCAATGTACTGGGGTAACACAGTGCCCTCTCCATTCAATGTACTGGGATAACACAGTGCCCTCTCCATTCAATGTACTGGGGTAACACAGTGCCCGCTCCATTCAATGTACCAGGGTAACACAGTGCCCTCTCCATTCAATGTACTGGGGTAACACAGTGCCCTCTCCATTCAATGTACCAGGGTAACACAGTACCCGCTCCAGTCAATGTCCTGGGGTAACAAAGTACCCTCTCCATTCAATGTACTGGGGTAACACAGTGCCCTCTCCATTCAATGCACCAGGGTAACACAGTGCCCTCTCCAATCAATGTACTGGGGTAACACAGTGCCCTCTCGATTCAATGTACCGGGGTAACACAGTGCCCTCTCCATTCAATGTACCAGGGAAACACAGTGCCCTCTCCATTCAATGTACTCGGGTAACACAATGCCCTCTCCATTCAATGTACTGGGGTAACACAGTGCCCTCTCCATTCAATGTACCAGGGTAACACAGCGCCCTCTCCATTCAATGTACTGGGGTAACACCGTGCCCCCTCCATTCAATGTACCAGGGTAACACAGTGCCCTCTCCATTCAATGTACTGGGGTAACACAGTGCCCTCTCCATTCAATGTACTGGGGTAACACAGTGCCCTCTCCATTCAATGTACCAGGGTAACACAGCGCCCTCTCCATTCAATGTGCCAGGGTAACACAGTGCCCTCTCCATTCAATGTACTGGGATAACACAATACCCTCTCCATTCAATGTACCATGGTAACACAGTACCCGCTCCATTCAATGTACTGTGGTAACACAGTGCCCTCTCCATTCAATGTACCTACGTAACACAGTGCCCTCTCCATTCAATTTACCAGGGTAACACAGTGCCCTCTCCAGTCAATGTACTGGGGTAACGCAGTGCCCTCTCCATTCAATGTACTGGGGTAACACAGTGCCCTCTCCAGTCAATGTACTGGGGTAACACAGTGCCCTCTCCATTCAATGTACCAGGGTAACACAGTGCCCGCTCCATTCAATGTACTGGGGTAACATAGTGCCCTCTCCATTCAATGTACTGGGGTAACACAGTACCCTCTCCATTCAATGTAAAAGGGTAACACAGTGCCTTCTCCATTCAATGTACCAGCATAACACAGTGCCCTCTCCATTCAATGTACTGGGGTAACACAGTGCCCTCTCCATTCAATGTGCTGGGGTAACACAGTGCCCTCTCCATTCAATGTACCAGGGTAACACAGTGCTCTCTGCATTCAATGTACTGGGTTAACACAGTGCCCTCTCCATTCAATGTACTGGGGTAACACAGTGCCCTCTCCATTCAATGTACTGGGATAACACAGTGCCCTCTCCATTCAATGTACTGGGGTAACACAGTGCCCTCTCCATTCAATGTACCAGGGTAACACAGTGCCCTCTCCATTCAATGTACTGGGGTAACACAGTGCCCTCTCCATTCAATGTACCAGGGTAACACAGTACCCTCTCCATTCAATGTACCAGGTTAACACAGTACCCTCTCCATTCAATGTACCAGGGTAACACAGTGCCCTCTCCATTCAATGTACTGGGGTAACACAGTGCCCTCTCCATTCAATGTACTGGGGTAACACAGTGCCCTCTCCATTCAATGTACCAGTGTAACACAGCACCCTCTCCATTCAATGTACTGGGGTAACACAGTGCCCTCTCCATTCAATGTACTGGGGTAACACAGTGCCCTCTCCATTCAATGTACCGGGGTAACACAGTGCCCTCTCCATTCAATGTACCAGGGAAACACAGTGCCCTCTCCATTCAATGTACTCGGGTAACACAATGCCCTCTCCATTCAATGTACTGGGGTAACACAGTGCCCTCTTCATTCAATGTACCAGGGTAACACAGCGCCCTCTCCATTCAATGTGCCAGGGTAACACAGTGCCCTCTCCATTCAATGTACTGGGGCAACACAGCACCCTCTCCATTCAATGTACCATGTTAACACAGTACCCGATCCATTCAATGTACTGTGGTAACACAGTGCCCTCTCCATTTAATGTACCAGGGTAACACAGTGCCCTCTCCATTCAATTTACCAGGGTAACACAGTGCCCTCTCCAGTCAATGTACTGGGGTAACGCAGTGCCCTCTCCATTCAATGTACTGGGGTAACACAGTGCCCTCTCCATGCAATGTACTGGGGTAACACAGTGCCCTCTCCATTCAATGTACCAGGGTAACACAGTGCGCTCTCCATTCAATGAACTGGGGTAATACAGTGCCCTCTCCATTCAACGTACAGGGTTAACTCAATACCATCTCCATTCAATGTACTGGGGTAACACAGTGCCCTCTCCATTCAATGTACTGGGGTAACACAGTACCCTCTCCATTCAATGTACTGTGGTAACACAGTGCCCTCTCCATTCAATGTACCAGGGTAACACAGTGCCCTCTCCATTCAATGTACCAGGGTAACACAGTGCCCTCTCCAGTCAATGTACTGGGGTAACACAGTGCCCTCTCCATTCAAAGTACTGGGGTAACACAGTGCCCTCTCCATTCAATGTACTGGGGTAACACAGTGTCCTCTCCATTCAATGTACCAGGGTAACACAGTGCCCTCTCCATTCAATGTACTGGGGTAACACAGTGCCCTCTCCATTCAATGTACTGGGGTAACACAGTACCCTCTCCATTCAATGTACCAGGGTAAAACAGTGCCCTCTCCATTCAATGTACCAGGGTAAAACAGTGCCCTCTCCATTCAATGTACTGGGGTAACACAATGCGCTCTCCATTCAATGTACCAGGGTAACACCGTGACCTCTCCATTCAATGTACCAGGGTAACACAGTGCCCTCTCTATTCAATGTACCAGGGTAACACAGTGCCCTCTCCATTCAATGTACCAGGGTAACACAGTGCCCTCTCCATTCAATGTACTGGGGTAACACCGTGCCCCCTCCATTCAATGTACCAGGGTAACACAGTGCCCTCTCCATTCAATGTACTGGGGTAACACAGTGCCCTCTCCATTCAATGTACTGGGGTAACACAGTGCCCTCTCCATTCAATGTACCGGGGTAACACAGTGCCCTCTCCATTCAATGTACTGGGGTAACACAGTGCCCTCTCCATTCAATGTACCAGGGTAACACAGTACCCGCTCCATTCAATGTCCTGGGGTAACAAAGTACCCTCTCCATTCAATGTACTGGGGTAACACAGTGCCCTCTCCATTCAATGCACCAGGGTAACACAGTGCCCTCTCCAATCAATGTTCTGGGGTAACACACTGCTCTCTCCATTCAATGTACCAGGGTAACACAGTACCCTCTCCTTTCAATGTACCAGGTTAACACAGTACCCTCTCCATTCAATGTACCAGGGTAACACAGTGCCCTCTCCATTCAATGTACTGGGGTAACACAGTGCCCTCTCCATTCAATGTACTGGGGTAACACAGTGCCCTCTCCATTCAATGTACCAGGGTAACACAGCACCCTCTCCATTCAATGTACTGGGGTAACACAGTGCCCTCTCCATTCAATGTACTGGGGTAACACAGTGCCCTCTCCATTCAATGTACCAGGGTAACACAGAACCCTCTCCATTCAATGTACCAGGATAACACAGTTCCATCTCCATTCAATGTACCAGGGTAAGGCAGTACCCTCTCCATTCAATGTACCAGGGTAACACAGTGCTCTCTCCATTCAATGTACTGGGGTAACACAGTACCCTCTCCATTCAATGTACTGGGGTAACACAGTGCCCTCTCCATTCAATGTACCAGGGTAACACAGCACCTTCTCCATTCAATGTACCAGGGTAACACAGTGCCCGCTCCATTCAATGTACTGGGGTAACACAGTGCCCTCTCCATTCAATGTACTGGGGTAACACAGTACCCTCTCCATTCAATGTAAAAGGGTAACACAGTGCCTTCTCCATTCAATGTACCAGCATAACACAGTGCCCTCTCCATTCAATGTACTGGGGTAACACAGTGCCCTCTCCATTCAATGTACTGGGGTAACACAGTGCCCTCTCCATTCAATGTACCGGGGTAACACAGTGCCCTCTCCATTCAATGTACTGGGGTAACACAGTGCCCTCTCCATTCAATGTACTGGGGTAACACAGTGCCCTCTCCATTCAATGCACTGGGATAACACAGTGCCCTCTCCATTCAATGTACTGGGGTAACACAGTGCCCGCTCCATTCAATGTACCAGGGTAACACAGTGCCCTCTCCATTCAATGTACTGGGGTAACACAGTGCCCTCTCCATTCAATGTACCAGGGTAACACAGTACCCGCTCCATTCAATGTCCTGGGGTAACAAAGTACCCTCTCCATTCAATGTACTGGGGTAACACAGTGCCCTCTCCAGTCAATGTACTGGGGTAACGCAGTGCCCTCTCCATTCAATGTACTGGGGTAACACAGTGCCCTCTCCATTCAATGTACTGGGGTAACACAGTGCCCTCTCCATTCAATGTACCAGGGTAACACAGTGCCCGCTCCATTCAATGTACTGGGGTAACACAGTGCCCTCTCCATTCAATGTACTGGGGTAACACAGTACCCTCTCCATTCAATGTAAAAGGGTAACACAGTGCCTTCTCCATTCAATGTACCAGCATAACACAGTGCCCTTTCCATTCAATGTACAGGGGTAACACAGTGCCCTCTCCATTCAATGTACTGGGGTAACACAGTGCCCTCTCCATTCAATGTACCAGGGTAACACAGTGCCCTCTCCATTCAATGTACTGGGTTAACACAGTGCCCTCTCCATTCAATGTACTGGGGTAACACAGTGCCCTCTCCATTCAATGTACTGGGATAACACAGTGCCCTCTCCATTCAATGTACTGGGGTAACACAGTGCCCTCTCCATTCAATGTACCAGGGTAACACAGTGCCCTCTCCATTCAATGTACTGCGGTAACACAGTGCCCTCTCCATTCAATGCACCAGGGTAACACAGTGCCCTTTCCAATCAATGTTCTGGGGTAACACACTGCTCTCTCCATTCAATGTACCAGGGTAACACAGTGCCCTCTCCATTCAATGTACCAGGTTAACACAGTACCCTCTCCATTCAATGTACCAGGGTAACACAGTGCTCTCTCCATTCAATGTACTGGGGTAACACAGTGCCCTCTCCATTCAATGTACTGGGGTAACACAGTGCCCTCTCCATTCAATGTACCAGGGTAACACAGCACCCTCTCCATTCAATGTACTGGGGTAACACAGTGCCCTCTCCATTCAATGTACTGGGGTAACACAGTGCCCTCTCCATTCAATGTACCAGGGTAACACAGTACCCTCTCCATTCAATGTACCAGGGTAAAACAGTGCCCTCTCCATTCAATGTACCAGGGTAAAACAGTGCCCTCTCCATTCAATGTACTGGGGTAACACAATGCGCTCTCCATTCAATGTACTGGGGTAACACAGTGCCCTCTCCATTCAATGTACCAGGGTAACACAGTGCCCTCTCTATTCAATGTACTGGGGTAACACAGTGCCCTCTCCATTCAATGTACCAGGGTAACACAGTGCCCTCTCCATTCAATGTACTGGGGTAACACCGTGCTCCCTCCATTCAATGTACCAGGGTAACACAGTGCCCTCTCCATTCAATGTACCGGGGTAACACAGTGCCCTCTCCATTCAATGTACTGGGGTAACACAGTGCCCTCTCCATTCAATGTACCGGGGTAACACAGTGCCCTCTCCATTCAATGTACCAGGGTAACACAGTGCCCTCTCCATTCAATGTACTGGGATAACACAGTGCCCTCTCCATTCAATGTACTGGGGTAACACAGTGCCCGCTCCATTCAATGTACCAGTGTAACACAGTGCCCTCTCCATTCAATGTACTGGGATAACACAATACCCTCTCCATTCAATGTACCATGGTAACACAGTACCCGCTCCATTCAATGTACTGTGGCAACGCAGTGCACTCTCCATTCAATGCACCTAGGTAACACAGTGCCCTCTCCATTCAATTTACCAGGGTAACACAGTGCCCTCTCCAGTCAATGTACTGGGGTAACGCAGTGCCCTCTCCATTCAATGTACTGGGGTAACACAGTGCCCTCTCCATTCAATGTACTGGGGTAACACAGTGCCCTCTCCATTCAATGTACCAGGGTAACACAGTGCCCGCTCCATTCAATGTACTGGGGTAACACAGTGCCCTCTCCATTCAATGTACTGGGGTAACACAGTACCCTCTCCATTCAATGTAAAAGGGTAACACAGTGCCTTCTCCATTCAATGTACCAGCATAACACAGTGCCCTTTCCATTCAATGTACAGGGGTAACACAGTGCCCTCTCCATTCAATGTACTGGGGTAACACAGTGCCCTCTCCATTCAATGTACCAGGGTAACACAGTGCCCTCTCCATTCAATGTACTGGGTTAACACAGTGCCCTCTCCATTCAATGTACTGGGGTAACACAGTGCCCTCTCCATTCAATGTACTGGGATAACACAGTGCCCTCTCCATTCAATGTACTGGGGTAACACAGTGCCCTCTCCATTCAATGTACCAGGGTAACACAGTGCCCTCTCCATTCAATGTACTGCGGTAACACAGTGCCCTCTCCATTCAATGCACCAGGGTAACACAGTGCCCTTTCCAATCAATGTTCTGGGGTAACACACTGCTCTCTCCATTCAATGTACCAGGGTAACACAGTGCCCTCTCCATTCAATGTACCAGGTTAACACAGTACCCTCTCCATTCAATGTACCAGGGTAACACAGTGCCCTCTCCATTCAATGTACTGGGGTAACACAGTGCCCTCTCCATTCAATGTACTGGGGTAACACAGTGCCCTCTCCATTCAATGTACCAGGGTAACACAGCACCCTCTCCATTCAATGTACTGGGGTAACACAGTGCCCTCTCCATTCAATGTACTGGGGTAACACAGTGCCCTCTCCATTCAATGTACCAGGGTAACACAGTACCCTCTCCATTCAATGTACCAGGATAACACAGTTCCATCTCCATTCAATGTACCAGGGTAAGGCAGTACCCTCTCCATTCAATGTACCAGGGTAACACAGTGCTCTCTCCATTCAATGTACTGGGGTAACACAGTGCCCTCTCCATTCAATGTACTGGGGTAACACAGTGCCCTCTCCATTCAATGTACTGGGGTAACACAATGCGCTCTCCATTCAATGTACTGGGGTAACACAGTGCCCTCTCCATTCAATGTACCAGGGTAACACAGTGCCCTCTCTATTCAATGTACTGGGGTAACACAGTGCCCTCTCCATTCAATGTACTGGGGTAACACAGTGCCCTCTCCATTCAATGTACTGGGGTAACACCGTGCCCCCTCCATTCAATGTACCAGGGTAACACAGTGCCCTCTCCATTCAATGTACTGGGGTAACACAGTGCCCTCTCCATTCAATGTACTGGGGTAACACAGTGCCCTCTCCATTCAATGTACCGGGGTAACACAGTGCCCTCTCCATTCAATGTACCAGGGTAACACAGTGCCCTCTCCATTCAATGTACTGGGGTAACACAGTGCCCTCTCCATTCAATGTACCAAGGTAACACAGCGCCCTCTCCATTCAATGTGCCAGGGTAACACAGTGCCCTCTCCATTCAATGTACTGGGGTAACACAGTGCCCTCTCCAGTCAATGTACTGGGGTAACACAGTGCCCTCTCCATTCAATGTACTGGGGTAACACAGTGCCCTCTCCATTCAATGTACTGGGGTAACACAGTGCCCTCTCCATTCAATGTACCAGGGTAACACAGTGCCCTCTCCATTCAATGTACTGGGTTAACACAGTGCCCTCTCCATTCAATGTACTGGGGTAACACAGTGCCCTCTCCATTCAATGTACTGGGATAACACAGTGCCCTCTCCATTCAATGTACTGGGGTAACACAGTGCCCTCTCCATTCAATGTACCAGGGTAACACAGTGCCCTCTCCATTCAATGTACTGGGGTAACACAGTGCCCTCTCCATTCAATGTACCAGGGTAACACAGTACCCGCTCCATTCAATGTCCTGGGGTAACAAAGTACCCTCTCCATTCAATGTACTGGGGTAACACAGTGCCCTCTCCATTCAATGCACCAGGGTAACACAGTGCCCTCTCCAATCAATGTTCTGGGGTAACACACTGCTCTCTCCATTCAATGTACCAGGGTAACACAGTACCCTCTCCATTCAATGTACCAGGTTAACACAGTACCCTCTCCATTCAATGTACCAGGGTAACACAGTGCCCTCTCCATTCAATGTACTGGGGTAACACAGTGCCCTCTCCATTCAATGTACTGGGGTAACACAGTGCCCTCTCCATTCAATGTACCAGGGTAACACAGCACCCTCTCCATTCAATGTACTGGGGTAACACAGTGCCCTCTCCATTCAATGTACTGGGGTAACACAGTGCCCTCTCCATTCAATGTACCAGGGTAACACAGTACCCTCTCCATTCAATGTACCAGGATAACACAGTTCCATCTCCATTCAATGTACCAGGGTAAGGCAGTACCCTCTCCATTCAATGTACCAGGGTAACACAGTGCTCTCTCCAGTCAATGTACTGGGGTAACGCAGTGCCCTCTCCATTCAATGTACTGGGGTAACACAGTGCCCTCTCCAGTCAATGTACTGGGGTAACACAGTGCCCTCTCCATTCAATGTACCAGGGTAACACAGTGCCCGCTCCATTCAATGTACTGGGGTAACACAGTGCCCTCTCCATTCAATGTACTGGGGTAACACAGTACCCTCTCCATTCAATGTAAAAGGGTAACACAGTGCCTTCTCCATTCAATGTACCAGCATAACACAGTGCCCTCTCCATTCAATGTACTGGGGTAACACAGTGCCCTCTCCATTCAATGTACTGGGGTAACACAGTGCCCTCTCCATTCAATGTACCAGGGTAACACAGTGCCCTCTCCATTCAATGTACTGGGTTAACACAGTGCCCTCTCCATTCAATGTACTGGGGTAACACAGTGCCCTCTCCATTCAATGTACTGGGATAACACAGTGCCCTCTCCATTCAATGTACTGGGGTAACACAGTACCCTCTCCATTCAATGTAAAAGGGTAACACAGTGCCTTCTCCATTCAATGTACCAGCATAACACAGTGCCCTCTCCATTCAATGTACTGGGGTAACACAGTGCCCTCTCCATTCAATGTACTGGGGTAACACAGTGCCCTCTCCATTCAATGTACCAGGGTAACACAGTGCCCTCTCCATTCAATGTACCAGGGTAACACAGTGCCCGCTCCATTCAATGTACTGGGGTAACACAGTGCCCTCTCCATTCAATGTACTGGGGTAACACAGTACCCTCTCCATTCAATGTAAAAGGGTAACACAGTGCCTTCTTCATTCAATGTACCAGCATAACACAGTGCCCTTTCCATTCAATGTACTGGGGTAACACAGTGCCCTCTCCATTCAATGTACTGGGGTAACACAGTGCCCTCTCCATTCAATGTACCAGGGTAACACAGTGCCCTCTCCATTCAATGTACTGGGTTAACACAGTGCCCTCTCCATTCAATGTACTGGGGTAACACAGTGCCCTCTCCATTCAATGTACTGGGATAACACAGTGCCCTCTCCATTCAATGTACTGGGGTAACACAGTGCCCTCTCCATTCAATGTACCAGGGTAACACAGTGCCCTCTCCATTCAATGTACTGGGGTAACACAGTGCCCTCTCCATTCAATGTACCAGGGTAACACAGTACCCGCTCCATTCAATGTCCTGGGGTAACAAAGTACCCTCTCCATTCAATGTACTGGGGTAACACAGTGCCCTCTCCATTCAATGCACCAGGGTAACACAGTGCCCTCTCCAATCAATGTTCTGGGGTAACACACTGCTCTCTCCATTCAATGTACCAGGGTAACACAGTACCCTCTCCATTCAATGTACCAGGTTAACACAGTACCCTCTCCATTCAATGTACCAGGGTAACACAGTGCCCTCTCCATTCAATGTACTGGGGTAAAACAGTGCCCTCTCCATTCAATGTACTGGGGTAACACAGTGCCCTCTCCATTCAATGTACCAGGGTAACACAGCACCCTCTCCATTCAATGTACTGGTGTAACACAGTGCCCTCTCCATTCAATGTACTGGGGTAACACAGTGCCCTCTCCATTCAATGTACCAGGGTAACACAGTACCCTCTCCATTCAATGTACCAGGATAACACAGTTCCATCTCCATTCAATGTACCAGGGTAAGGCAGTACCCTCTCCATTCAATGTACCAGGGTAACACAGTGCTCTCTCCATTCAATGTACTGGGGTAACACAGTGCCCTCTCCATTCAATGTACTGGGGTAACACAGTGCCCTCTCCATTCAATGTACTGGGGTAACACAATGCGCTCTCCATTCAATGTACTGGGGTAACACAGTGCCCTCTCCATTCAATGTACCAGGGTAACACAGTGCCCTCTCTATTCAATGTACTGGGGTAACACAGTGCCCTCTCCATTCAATGTACCAGGGTGACACAGTGCCCTCTCCATTCAATGTACTGGGGTAACACCGTGCCCCCTCCATTCAATGTACCAGGGTAACACAGTGCCCTCTCCATTCAATGTACTGGGGTAACACAGTGCCCTCTCATTCAATGTACTGGGGAAACACAGTGCCCTCTCCATTCAATGTACCGGGGTAACACAGTGCCCTCTCCATTCAATGTACCAGGGAAACACAGTGCCCTCTCCATTCAATGTACTGGGGTAACACAGTGCCCTCTCCATTCAATGTACCAAGGTAACACAGCGCCCTCTCCATTCAATGTGCCAGGGTAACACAGTGCCCTCTCCATTCAATGTACTGGGATAACACAATACCCTCTCCATTCAATGTACCATGGTAACACAGTACCCGCTCCATTCAATGTACTGTGGTAACACAGTGCCCTCTCCATTCAATTTACCAGGGTAACACAGTGCCCTCTCCAGTCAATGTACTGGGGTAACACAGGGCCCTCTCCAGTCAATGTACTGGGGTAACACAGTGCCCTCTCCATTCAATGTACCAGGGTAACACAGTGCCCGCTCCATTCAATGTACTGGGGTAACACAGTGCCCTCTCCATTCAATGTACTGGGGTAACACAGCACCCTCTCCATTCAATGTAAAAGGGTAACACAGTGCCTTCTCCATTCAATGTACCAGCATAACACAGTGCCCTCTCCATTCAATGTACCAGGGTAACACAGTGCCCTCTCCATTCAATGTACTGGGGTAACACAGTGCCCTCTCCATTCAATGTACCAGGGTAACACAGTGCCCTCTCCATTCAATGTACTGGGTTAACACAGTGCCCTCTCCATTCAATGTACTGGGGTAACACAGTGCCCTCTCCATTCAATGTACTGGGATAACACAGTGCCCTTTCCATTCAATGTACTGGGGTAACACAGTGCCCTCTCCATTCAATGTACCAGGGTAACACAGTGCCCTCTCCATTCAATGTCCTGGGGTAACACAGTGCCCTCTCCATTCAATGTACCAGGCTAACACAGTACCCGCTCCATTCAATGTCCTGGGGTAACAAAGTACCCTCTCCATTCAATGTACTGGGGTAACACAGTGCCCTCTCCATTCAATGCACCAGGGTAACACAGTGCCCTCTCCAATCAATGTTCTGGGGTAACACACTGCTCTCTCCATTCAATGTACCAGGGTAACACAGTACCCTCTCCATTCAATGTACCAGGTTAACACAGTACCCTCTCCATTCAATGTACCAGGGTAACACAGTGCCCTCTCCATTCAATGTACTGGGGTAACACAGTGCCCTCTCCATTCAATGTACTGGGGTAACACAGTGCCCTCTCCATTCAATGTACCAGGGTAACACAGCACCCTCTCCATTCAATGTACTGGGGTAACACAGTGCCCTCTCCATTCAATGTACTGGGGTAACACAGTGCCCTCTCCATTCAATGTACCGGGGTAACACAGTGCCCTCTCCATTCAATGTACCAGGATAACACAGTTCCATCTCCATTCAATGTACCAGGGTAAGGCAGTACCCTCTCCATTCAATGTACCAGGGTAACACAGTGCTCTCTCCAGTCAATGTACTGGGGTAACGCAGTGCCCTCTCCATTCAATGTACTGGGGTAACACAGTGCCCTCTCCAGTCAATGTACTGGGGTAACACAGTGCCCTCTCCATTCAATGTACCAGGGTAACACAGTGCCCGCTCCATTCAATGTACTGGGGTAACACAGTGCCCTCTCCATTCAATGTACTGGGGTAACACAGTACCCTCTCCATTCAATGTAAAAGGGTAACACAGTGCCTTCTCCATTCAATGTACCAGCATAACACAGTGCCCTCTCCATTCAATGTACTGGGGTAACACAGTGCCCTCTCCATTCAATGTACTGGGGTAACACAGTGCCCTCTCCATTCAATGTACCAGGGTAACACAGTGCCCTCTCCATTCAATGTACTGGGTTAACACAGTGCCCTCTCCATTCAATGTACTGGGGTAACACAGTGCCCTCTCCATTCAATGTACTGGGATAACACAGTGCCCTCTCCATTCAATGTACTGGGGTAACACAGTGCCCTCTCCATTCAATGTACCAGGGTAACACAGTGCCCTCTCCATTCAATGTACTGGGGTAACACAGTGCCCTCTCCATTCAATGTACCAGGGTAACACAGTACCCGCTCCATTCAATGTACTGGGGTAACACAGTGCCCTCTCCATTCAATGCACCAGGGTAACACAGTGCCCTCTCCAATCAATGTTCTGGGGTAACACACTGCTCTCTCCATTCAATGTACCAGGGTAACACAGTACCCTCTCCATTCAATGTACCAGGTTAACACAGTACCCTCTCCATTCAATGTACCAGGGTAACACAGTGCCCTCTCCATTCAATGTACTGGGGTAACACAGTGCCCTCTCCATTCAATGTACTGGGGTAACACAGTGCCCTCTCCATTCAATGTACCAGGCTAACACAGCACCCTCTGCATTCAATGTACTGGGGTAACACAGTGCCCTCTCCATTTAATGTACTGGGGTAACACAGTGCCCTCTCCATTCAATGTACCGGGGTAACACAGTGCCCTCTCCATTCAATGTACCAGGGAAAAACAGTGCCCTCTCCATTCAACGTACTCGGGTAACACAATGCCCTCTCCATTCAATGTACTGGGGTAACACAGTGCCCTCTCCATTCAATGTACCAGGGTAACACAGCGCCCTCTCCATTCAATGTGCCAGGGTAACACAGTGCCCTCTCCATTCAATGTACTGGGGCAACACAGTACCCTCTCCATTCAATGTACCATGTTAACACAGTACCCGATCTATTCAATGTACTGTGGTAACACAGTGCCCTCTCCATTTAATGTACCAGGGTAACACAGTGCCCTCTCCATTCAATTTACCAGGGTAACACAGTGCCCTCTCCAGTCAATGTACTGGGGTAACGCAGTGCCCTCTCCATTCAATGTACTGGGGTAACACAGTGCCCTCTCCATTCAATGTACCAGGGTAACACAGTGCCCTCTCCATTCAATGAACTGGGGTAACACAGTGCCCTCTCCATTCAACGTACAGGGGTAACTCAATACCCTCTCCATTCAATGTACTGGGGTAACACAGTGCCCTCTCCATTCAATGTACTGGGGTAACACAGTACCCTCTCCATTCAATGTACCAGGGTAAAACAGTGCCCTCTCCATTCAATGTACCAGGGTAAAACAGTGCCCTCTCCATTCAATGTACTGGGGTAACACAATGCGCTCTCCATTCAATGTACTGGGGTAACACAGTGCCCTCTCCATTCAATGTACCAGGGTAACACAGTGCCCTCTCTATTCAATGTACTGGGGTAACACAGTGCCCTCTCCATTCAATGTACCAGGGTAACACAGTGCCCTCTCCATTCAATGTACTGGGGTAACACCGTGCTCCCTCCATTCAATGTACCAGGGTAACACAGTGCCCTCTCCATTCAATGTACTGGGGTAACACAGTGCCCTCTCCATTCAATGTACTGGGGTAACACAGTGCCCTCTCCATTCAATGTACCGGGGTAACACAGTGCCCTCTCCATTCAATGTACCAGGGTAACACAGTGCCCTCTCCATTCAATGTACTGGGGTAACACAGTGCCCTCTCCATTCAATGTACCAGGGTAACACAGCGCCCTCTCCATTCAATGTGCCAGGGTAACACAGTGCCCTCTCCATTCAATGTACTGGGATAACACAATACCCTCTCCATTCAATGTACCATGGTAACACAGTACCCGCTCCATTCAATGTACTGTGGTAACACAGTGCCCTCTCCATTCAATGTACCTAGGTAACACAGTGCCCTCTCCATTCAATTTACCAGGGTAACACAGTGCCCTCTCCAGTCAATGTACTGGGGTAACGCAGTGCCCTCTCCATTCAATGTACTGGGGTAACACAGTGCCCTCTCCAGTCAATGTACTGGGGTAACACAGTGCCCTCTCCATTCAATGTACCAGGGTAACACAGTGCCCGCTCCATTCAATGTACTGGGGTAACACAGTGCCCTCTCCATTAAATGTACTGGGGTAACACAGTACCCTCTCCATTCAATGTAAAAGGGTAACACAGTGCCTTCTCCATTCAATGTACCAGCATAACACAGTGCCCTCTCCATTCAATGTACTGGGGTAACACAGTGCCCTCTCCATTCAATGTACTGGGGTAACACAGTGCCCTCTCCATTCAATGTACCAGGGTAACACAGTGCCCTCTCCATTCAATGTACTGGGTTAACACAGTGCCCTCTCCATTCAATGTACTGGGGTAACACAGTGCCCTCTCCATTCAATGTACTGGGATAACACAGTGCCCTCTCCATTCAATGTACTGGGGTAACACAGTGCCCTCTCCATTCAATGTACCAGGGTAACACAGTGCCCTCTCCATTCAATGTACTGGGGTAACACAGTGCCCTCTCCATTCAATGTACCAGGGTAACACAGTACCCGCTCCATTCAATGTCCTGGGGTAACAAAGTACCCTCTCCATTCAATGTACTGGGGTTACACAGTGCCCTCTCCATTCAATGCACCATGGTAACACAGTGCCCTCTCCAATCAATGTTCTGGGGTAACACACTGCTCTCTCCATTCAATGTACCAGGGTAACACAGTACCCTCTCCATTCAATGTGCCAGGTTAACACAGTACCCTCTCCATTCAATGTACCAGGGTAACACAGTGCCCTCTCCATTCAATGTACTGGGGTAACACAGTGCCCTCTCCATTCAATGTACTGGGGTAACACAGTGCCCTCTCCATTCAATGTACCAGGGTAACACAGCACCCTCTCCATTCAATGTACTGGGGTAACACAGTGCCCTCTCCATTCAATGTACTGGGGTAACACAGTGCCCTCTCCATTCAATGTACCAGGGTAACACAGTACCCTCTCCATTCAATGTACCAGGATAACACAGTTCCATCTCCATTCAATGTACCAGGGTAAGGCAGTACCCTCTCCATTCAATGTACCAGGGTAACACAGTGCTCTCTCCATTCAATGTACTGGGGTAACACAGTGCCCTCTCCATTCAATGTACTGGGGTAACACAGTGCCCTCTCCATTCAATGTACTGGGGTAACACAGTACCCTCTCCATGCAATGTACCAGGGTAACACAGTGCCCTCTCCATTCAATGTACCAGGGTAACACAGTGCCCTCTACATTCAATGTACCAGGGTAACACAGTGCCCTCTCCATTCAATGTACTGGGGTAACACAGTGCCCTCTCCATTCAATGTACTGGGGTAACACAGTGCCCTCTCCATTCAATGTACTGGGGTAACACAGTGCCCTCTCCATTCAATGTACTGGGGTAACACAGTGCCCTCTCCATTCAATGTACTGGGGTAACACAGTGCCCTCTCCATTCAATGTACCAGAGTAACACAGTGCCCTCTCCATTCAATGTACTTGGGTAACACAGTGCCCTCTCCATTCAACGTACAGGGGTAACTCAATACCCTCTCCATTCAATGTACTGGGGTAACACAGTGCCCTCTCCATTCAATGTACTGGGGTAACACAGTACCCTCTCCATTCAATGTACTGTGGTAACACAGTGCCCTCTACATTCAATGTACCAGGGTAACACAGTGCCCTCTACATTCAATGTACCAGGGTAACACAGTGCCCTCTCCAGTCAATGTACTGGGGTAACACAGTGCCCTCTCCATTCAATGTACTGGGGTAACACAGTGGCCTCTCCATTCAATGTACTGGGGTAACACAGTGCCCTCTCCATTCAATGTACCAGGGTAACACAGTGCCCTCTCCATTCAATGTACTGGGGTAACACTGTGCCCTCTCCATTCAATGTACTGGGGTAACACAGTACCCTCTCCATTCAATGTACCAGGGTAACACAGTGCCCTCTCCATTCAATGTACCAGGGTAAAACAGTGCCCTCTCCATTCAATGAACTGGGGTATCACAGTGCGCTCTCCATTCAATGTACTGGGGTAACACATTGCACCCTCCATTCAATGTACCATGGTAACATAGTGCCCTCTCCATTCAATGTACCGGGGTAACTCAGTTCCCTCTCCATTCAATGTACCGGGGTAACACAGTGCCCTCTCAATTCAATGTACCGGGGTAACACAGTGCCCTCTCCATTCAATGTACCAGGGTAACACAGTGCCCTCTCCATTCAATGTACTGGGGTAACACAGTGCCCTCTCCATTCAATGTACTGGGGTAACACAGTACGCTCTCCATTCAATGTACCATGGTAACACAGTGCGCTCTCCATTCAATGTACCTGGGTAACACAGTGCCCTCTCCATTCAATGTACCAGGGTAACACAGTGCCCTCTCCAGTCAATGTACTGGGGTAACGCAGTGCCCTCTTCATTCAATGTACTGGGGTAACACAGTGGCCTCTCCATTCAATGTACTGGGGTAACAAAGTGCCCTCTCCATGCAATGTACCAGGGTAACACAGTGCCCTCTCCATTCAATGTACTGGGCTAACACAGTGCCCTCTCCATTCAATGTACTGGGGTAACACAGTACCCTCTCCATTCAATGTACCAGGGTAACACAGTGCCCTCTCCATTCAATGTACCAGGGTAACACAGTGCCCTCTCCATTCAATGTACTGGGGTAACACAGTGCCCTCTCCATTCAATGTACTGGGGTAACACAGTGCCATCTCCATTCAATGTACTGGGGTAACACAGTGCCCTCTCCATTCAATGTACTGGGGTAACACAGTGCCCTCTCCATTCAATGTACCAGGGTAACACAGTGCCCTCTCCATTCAATGTACCAGGGTAACACAGTGCCCTCTCCATTCAATTTACCAGAGTTACACAGTGCCCTCTCCATTCAATGTACTGGGGTAACACAGTGACCTCTCCATTCAATGTACTGGGGTAACACAGTGCCCTCTCCATTCAATGTACTGGGGTAACACAGTGCCCTCTCCATTCAATGTACCAGGGTAACACAGTGCCCTCTCCATTCAATGTACTGTGGTAACACAGTGCCCTCTCCATTCAATGTACTGGGGTAACGCAGTGCCCTCTCCATTCAATGTACCAGGGTAACACAGTGCCCTCTCCATTCAATGTACCAGGGTAACACAGTGCCCTCTCCATTCAATGTACCAGGGTAACACAGTGCCCTCTCCATTCAATGTACTGCGGTAACACAGTGCCCTCTCCATTCAATGATCTGGCTAACACAGTACCCTCTCCATTCAATGTACCAGGGTAAAACAGTGCCCTCTCCATTCAATATACTGGGGTAACACAGTGCCCTCTCCATTCAATGTACCAAGTTAACTGAGTGCCCTCTACATTCAATGTAATGGGGTAACACATTACCGTCTCCATTCAATGTACTGGGGTAACACAGTGCCCTCTCCATTCAATGTACTGTGGTAACACAGTGCCCTCTCCATTCAATGTACTGGGGTAACACAGTACGCTCTCCATTCAATGTACCTGGGTAACACAGTGCCCTCTCCATTCAATGTAACAGGGTAACACAGTGCCCTCTCCATTCAATGTACTGGGGTAACACAGTGCCCTCTCCATTCAATGTACTGGGGTAACACAGTGCACTCTCCATTCAATGTACCAGGGTAACACAGTGCCCTCTCCATTCAATGTACTGGGGTAACACAGTGCCCTCTCCATTCAATGTACCAGGGTAACACACTGCCCTCTCCATTCAATGTACCAAGGTAACACAGTGCACTCTCCATTCAATGTACCAGGGTAACACAGTGCCCTCTCCATTCAATCTACTGGGGTAACACAGTGCCCTCTCCATTCAATGTACCAAATTAACTGAGTGCCCTCTACAATCAATGTACTGGGGTAACACAGTGCCCTCTCCATTCAATGTACTGGGGTAACACAGTGCCCTCTCCATTCAATGTACCAGGGTAACACAGTGACCTCTCCATTCAATGTACTGGGGTAACACAGTGCCCTCTCCATTCAATGTACCAAATTAACTGAGTACCCTCTACATTCAATGTACTGGGGTAACACATTACCCTCTCCATTCAATGTACTGGGGTAACACAGTGCCCTCTCCATTCAATGTACTGGGGTAACACAGTGCCCTCTCCATTCAATGTACCAGGGTAACACAGTGCCCTCTCCATTCAATGTACCAGGATAACACAGTGCCCTCTCCATTCAATCTACTGGGGTAACACAGTGCCCTCTCCATTCAATGTACCAGGGTAACACATTACCCTCTCCATTCAATGTACTGGGGTAACACAGTACCCTCTCCATTCAATGTACCAGGGTAACACAGTGCCCTCTCCATTCAATGTACTGGGGTAACACAGTACCCTCTCCATTCAATGTACCAGGGTAACACAGTACCCTCTTTATTCAATGTACTGGGGTAACACAGTGCCCTCTCCATTCAATGTACCAGGGTAACACAGTGCCCTCTCCATTCAATGTACTGAGGTAACACAGTGCCCTCTCCATTCAATGTACTGGGGTAACACAGTACCCTCTCCATTCAATGTACCAGGGTAAAACAGTGCCCTCTCCATTCAATGTACTGGGGTAACACAGTGCCCTCTCCATTCAATGTACCAAATTAACTGAGTGCCCTCCACATTCAATGTACTGGGGTAACACAGTGCCCTCTCCATTCAATGTACTGGGGTAACACAGTGCCCTCTCCATTCAATGTACCAGGGTAACACACTGCCCTCTCCATTCAATGTGCCAGGGTAACACAGTGCACTCTCCATTCAATGTACCAGGGTAACACAGTGCCCTCTCCATTCAATGTACTGGGGTAACACAGTGCCCTCTCCATTCAATGTACCAAATTAACTGAGTACCCTCTACATTCAATGTACTGGGGTAACACATTACCCTCTCCATTCAATGTACTGGGGTAACACAGTGCCCTCTCCATTCAATGTACTGGGGTAACACAGTGCCCTCTCCATTCAATGTACCAGGGTAACACAGTGCCCTCTCCATTCAATGTACCAGGATAACACAGTGCCCTCTCCATTCAATCTACTGGGGTAACACAGTGCCCTCTCCATTCAATGTACCAGGGTAACACAGTACCCTCTCCATTCAATGTACTGGGGTAACGCAGTGCCCTCTCCATTCAATGTACCAGGGTAACACAGTGCCCTCTCCATTCAATGTACTGGGGTAACACAGTACCCTCTCCATTCAATGTACCAGGGTAACACAGTACCCTCTTTATTCAATGTACTGGGGTAACACAGTGCCCTCTCCATTCAATGTACCAGGGTAACACAGTGCCCTCTCCATTCAATGTACTGAGGTAACACAGTGCCCTCTCGATTCAATGTACTGGGGTAACACAGTGTCCTCTCCATTCAATGTACCAGGGTAACACAGTGCCCTCTCCATTCAATGTACTGGGGTAACACAGTGCCCTCTTCATTCAATGTACTGGGGTAACACAGTGCCCTCTCCATTCAATGTACCAGGGTAACACAGTGCCCTCTCCATTCAATGTACTGGGTTAACACAGTGCCCTCTCCATTCAATGTACCAGGGTAACACAGTGCCCTCTCCATTCAATGTACCAAGTTAACAGAGTGCCCTCTACATTCAATGTACTGGAGTAAAACATTACCCTCTCCATTCAATGTACTGGGGTAACACAGTGCCCTCTTTATTCAATGTACTGGGGTAACACAGTGCCCTCTCCATTCAATGAACCAGGGTAACACAGTGCCCTCTCCATTCAATGTACTGGGGTAACACATTACTCTCTCCATTCAATGTACTGTGGTAACACAGTGCCCGCTCCATTCAATGTACTGGGGTAAGACAGTGCCCTCTCCATTCAATGTACTGGGGTAACACAGTGCCCTCTCCATTCAATGTACTGGGGTAACACAGTGCCCTCTCCATTCAATGTACTGCGGTAACACAGTGCCCTCTCCATTCAATGTACCGGGGTAACACAGTGCCCTCTCCATTCAATGTACCAGGGTAACACAGTACCCTCTCCATTCAATGTACTGGGGTAACTCAGTGCCCTCTCCATTCAATGTACCAGGGTAACACAGTGCCCTCTCCAGTCAATGTACTGGGGTAACGCAGTGCCCTCTCCATTCAATGTACTGGGGTAACACAGTGCCCTCTCCATTCAATGTACTGGGGTAACACAGTGCCCTCTCCATTCAATGTACCAGGGTAACACAGTACCCTCTCCATTCAATGTACTCGGGTAACACAGTGCCCTCTCCATTCAATGTACTGGGGTAACGCAGTGCCCTCTCCATTCAATGTACCAGGGTAACACAGTATCCTCTCCATTCAATGTACTGGGGTAACACAGTACCCTCTCCATTCAATGTACAAGGGTAACACAGTGCCCTCTCCATTCAATGTACTGGAGTAACACAGGGCTAGACTTTCCACTTTTACCACTATCACCCATATCTCGGCGTTATGCCGGCGGTATACAATTCTCGACTTTGCATTACTGCCGGAATACCGCTAAGATCCAAAGCCGCTAGATTCGGCTTTTCCCTCCGGCGTTAGTGGTAGTGTTTGTGATTGAGCGCTAGCCGTAATATTCCTCGTGTAAGGCCGGCATCCTTGGCAACAGCCTTACTGCACATGCGCATTTTCTTCTCTTTTTCCTGCAATTCGGGGGTCAGGGGTCACCCCATGCATGCGCAGATGAGGAAGGGAGGGGGAGAGAGAGAGAGAGAGAGAGAGAGAGAGAAAGAGAGAGAAAGAGAGAGATAAAAGAGACTATCTGCCTGTTCTGTCTGTTCTCATTTATTTGAGGAAAAATCACTCATCTCTGTTTCTTATTAATAAAAAAAGATAAAAGTCACTTATTATAATGTATAGTGAGGATCAGTTCATGGTGGAAGCTAAGAGCGGAGGGAGGAAGAGGGCAAAACACTCCACGATAGATGTCCAAGCTGCCTTGGTCCATGAAGTGGAGGCACACTGGACCCAATTGACCTGGGATAGTCGTGGAAAACCCAGCCTGCCTATCTATCAGCGAATATGGGCAGAGATTGCCGAGGCAGTGTCTTCGGTTGCCCAGGTCCGTCGGGGACCAGACCATTGCCGCAAGCGCTGGAACGACATTGTTTCGGCCGTGAGAGTAAGTAATAACTTTAATAACTTTAATCATGCACTTACTCATTACTTAAAATGTAAATCTGTCACATTGCGATGTTGTTAATCTTGGTAAACTTGGTGTCACACCTTATTTACTATCAACGATGTTATTATATTGTTTGTTTTCCTGAACTAAGATGTGTTCATCATGCATCACTTGCATGCTAACGGTGCATTAATGGGACAGTGTTGAAAGGCATGAGGGGTGGGTAAGTGTGGATTTCTATCTGTGTGCTGCGTACTAGTACCTGGGCAATTACCTTACACCATACTATTGTCATTTTTGCAGAAAGAAATTGCTTTCAATCGCGGTGAGTGTCGGCGCACCGGAGGAGGGCTGGCAGTGCTGGAAGAGCTCACGGACCTGGAGGAGCGGGCTGCAGCTCTCACAGGGGCACATGATCGCTCGGCCACCCGTAGGGGTGCAGATCCGGTGTTGGCGCCACGTAAGTCACACATAATCCCCGGGCTGTACAGCATTCATGTAATGGAGAGACATGTGAACATAATGTATAAATGAGGCTACGTGATGTAATGTAATGCTGGGACCATGAAATCTTATTATAATGCTATGCAGTCTCTGTAAATTCTGTTCATGTTCATTGCATTAGCGTCTCTCGGTGATATGTAATGCAGTAGCGTAGCTCCTCTACATATGCCTGCGCAAAGTAGGCGTTAAAATGTCACCCTGACCCTCCCTCCCTTTCCCATCTGCTTGCCTGTCATATTATGTTTTCTAGCTGCCCAGGACCATGAAATGTTGAGCCCCCTGGAGCACCAATCCTTGTACAGCTGGTCTTGACCGGAGGGGAGACCACAGAGGATGATGACGATGACACCGTGCGACTTCCCGACCCCCCTCAAGATGGTTCATGTGCCAAACATGTCCTGGGGGATGTTGCAGAGTGGGGTGGTGGGGGGGGAGAGGCGGAGACTGAAGGGTCCATTCTACCTGCGACCAACTCTTCCTCAGCTGAATCCATACGTGTGCAGCAGGGCACACCGAGTGGTACAGCCCCAGTGCCTAATCCGCAGAGGCTGATTGGGCAGGGGAAGGTGTGCTCGAAGATAGGCAGCAGTCGACCTGGACATGGTTGGACTGTCCAGGGCGAGCATCGACATTGGTCGAGAGCTCCTCCAGGCTATTGGTGGCCCAGCCGGAAACATCGGCACACAGTCAGCACGCCAATCGGAGGACATGGCGGCGCTGATTGCGGTGATGCGGCGAACCATCAATTGCATCAATGCCATGCGGCAGACGCTGGAATCGGTCTATGGCACTGAACCTCAAGGTGTCGTACTACCATTGCTGACAGCACATGGGATTCAGGAACAAGGCAATACGTCTGACTCCGCTGACGGGTCGTCAGTCCCTCCCTCTTCTCCAGATTCCCCACACATAGCGCTGCCACCGTCACCCCGCACCCCCCCCCCCCCCCCGCACCCGCACCCCCCCCCGCCACAGTAGGGCAGGGGCAGGAGTGATGGCAAAAAGCATTTCGGGGTGGGGGGGTTCAGGCGGAGGGAATGGTGGCCGCAGGTAGATTGTTTGCCGAGTTGGAGCAGGGAGTAGGGTGTTGTGGGTGATTTCTATTCAAAAATAGTTGACTGTTGTGGGGGTTGTGGGTTTAATGTTTTCAATCCTGTTGCTGTTATTTGGTTGCTTTGTTTACATTGTGTTGTATTATTTCCTTTAAAAAGAATATTTATTATTTATTAATTTATTTCATTTCACAAGATTTATTTTACAAAATTTATAAAATATTTTAATCAACTGAATGATTATTGTGCAGTGTCTCACTCACTTTCACAAAATGAGGGGTTCACAATGAAGACAAGGGTTGCAGACAATGGCCAGGAAATGTTTAAACTTAACTCTCTCCGTTCAAGCAAAGCATTCATTTATGAGCTGCTGACTTAACAGTTTTGCTGCTGTGTAACTACCACGGGGCTTCTCCTGCGGTGTAGGGGTGGGTGGTGTCATGGGTTCATCGGCAGACTCCTCCTCGTCCTCCTCTTCCTCCCCTTCCTCTTCCGCTTCTTCCTCTGCTTCGTCCCCTCTGTCCTGAGGTGGTCCTGCAGTCCCCTGTGGCAATTCCTGTCCCCTTCTGATTGCCAAGTTGTGCAACATGCAACACACCACAATGAACTCCACAACCTGCTTAGGGTGGCATTATAGGCTGCCTCCAAAGTGGCCCAGGCAACTGAAGCATTGCTTCAGCATTCCGATTCTCATTTCGACTACATTGCATGTGGCTATGTGGCTATTATTGTATCGATGCTCAGCATCTGTCTGGGGCTTACAGAGGGGAGTCAAGAGCCAGGTGGCGAGGCCGTATCCTTTGTCACCCAGCATCCAGCATTGACCTTGTGGCTGACTCTTAAAGTGGCCTGAGACAGTGTTCTCATGCAAGATGTGCGCATCATAAATGCTCCCTGAAAAATTGGCATTTACTGCCATGATTATTTGCTTATGGTTAACAACGAGCTGCATGTTCAGGGAGTGGAATCCCTTTCAGTTCCAGTATACCTGTGCATCCTCTAAGGGTGCTCGCAGGGCGATGTGTGTACAGTCTATTGCTCCCTGCACCTTGGGGAAGTTTGCTATTCTTGAGAAACCCAAAGCCCTCCCGGTCTGTACCTCCCTGGTCATTGGGAAGTTTATAAAGTCAAACCTTCGTGCGTAAAGCGCTTCTGTCACTTGCCGAATGCAGCAATGTGTGGCGTGCTGAGAGATGAGGCAAATGTCGATAGCTGATGCCTGAAAGGAGCCCGATGCATAGAATGAAAGTGCTGCAGTCATCTTAACCTCAACGGGCAGTGCGGTCCTGATGGTGCAGGTAGGCTTCAGATCTCCTATAATGAGCTGGCATACCTCCTTTCGGAAGCGCGGCCTTCAAACGCACACTGTATCAGACAGGTCCAGGTATGAACGCTTATCCCTGAAAATGCGTTGGGTGTAAGGTCTGCTCCTCCTCAGCAGTCTGCCACGTCTTTGATTGAGCATATAATACTCTTCAATGAGCCTTCTTCCAGCTCTATTCCGCAGCATGTAATTAGTCAGCAATATTGGCAGAGAAATTGCAGACCCCATTCCTTTAACACAGTACCCTCTCCATTCAATGTACTGGGGTAACACAGTACCCTCTCCATTCAATGTACCAGGTTAACACAGTACCCTGTCCATTCAATGTACCAGGTTAACACAGTACCCTCTCCATCCAATGTACCAGGGTAACACAGTACCCTCTCCTATCAATGTACTGGGGTAACACAGTACCCTCTCCATTCAATGTACCAGGTAACACAGAACCCTCTCCATTCAATGTACCAGGGTAACACAGTATCCTCTTCATTCAATGTACTGGGGTAAGACAGTACCCTCTCCATTCAATGTACCAGGGTAACACAGTACCCTCTCCATTCAATGTCTCAGGTAACACAGTACCCTCTCCATTCAATGTACTGGGGTAACACAGTACCCTCTCCATTCAATGTACCAGGGTAACACAGTACCCTCTCCATTCAATGTACTGGGGTAACACAGTACCCTCTCCATTCAATGTACCAGGGCAACACAGTACCCTCTCCATTCAATGTACTGTGGTAACACAGTACCCTTTCCATTCAATGTACTGAGGTAACAGAGAACCCTCTCCATTCAATGTACTGAGGTAACACAGTATCCTCTCCATTCAATGTACCAGGGTAACACAGTACCCTTTCCATTCAATGTACTGAGGTAACACAGTACCCTCGCCATTCAATGTACCAGGGTAACACAGTTCCCACTCCATTCAATGTACCAGGGTAACACAGTACCCTTTCCATTCAATGTACTGAGGTAACACAGTACCCTCTCAATTCAATGTACTGAGGTAACATAGTACCCTCTCCATTCAATATACCAGGGTAACATAGTACCCTCGCCATTCAATGTACCAGGGTAACACAGTACCCTCTCCATTCAATATACCAGGGTAACATAGTACCCTCTCCATTCAATGTACCAGGGTAACACAGTACCCTCTCCATTCAATATACCAGGGTAACATCGTGCCCTCTCCATTCAATGTACCAGGGTAACACAGTGCCCTCTCCATTCAATGTACCAGGGTAACACAGTACCCTCTCCATTCAATGTACCAGGGTAACACAGTACCTTCTTCATTCAATGTACCAGGGTAAGACAGTACCCTCTCCATTCAATGTACTGCGGTAACACAGTACCCTCTCCATTCAATGTACCAGGGTAACACAGTACCCTCTCCATTCAATGTACTAGGGTAAACACAGTACCCTCTCCATTCAATGTACCAGGGTAACACAGTACCCTCTCCATTCAATGTACCAGGGTAACACAGTACCCTCTCCATTCAATGTACCAGGTTAACACAGTACCATCTCCATTCAATGTACCAGGGTAACACAGTACCCTCTCCATTCAATGTACCAGCGTAACACAGTACCTTCTTCATTCAATGTACCAGGGTAAGACAGTACCCTCTCCATTCAATGTACTGCGGTAACACAGTACCCTCTCCATTCAATGTACCAGGGTAACACAGTACCCTCTCCATTCAATGTACCAGGGTAACACAGTACCCTCTCCATTCAATGTACCAGGGTAACACAGTACCTCTCCATTCAATGTACCAGGGCAACACAGTACCCTCTCCATTCAATGTACCAGGTTAACACAGTACCCTCTCCATTCAATGTACTGGGGTAACACAGTACACTCTCCATTGAATGTACTGGGGTAACACAGTACCCTCTCCATTCAATGTACCAGGGAAACACAGTTCCCTCTCCATTCAATGTACCAGGTTAACACAGTACCATCTCCATTCAATGTACCAGGGTAACACAGTACCCTCTCCATTCAATGTACCAGCGTAACACAGTACCTTCTTCATTCAATGTACCAGGGTAACACAGTACCCTCTCCATTCAATGTACCAGGTTAACACAGTACCCTCTCCATTCAATGTACTGGGGTAACACAGTACACTCTCCATTGAATGTACTGGGGTAACACAGTACCCTCTCCATTCAATGTACCAGGGAAACACAGTTCCCTCTCCATTCAATGTACTGAGGTAACACAGTACCCTCTCCATTCAATGTACTGTGGTAACACAGTACCCTCTCTATTCAATGTACCAGGGTAACACAGTACCCTCTCCAGTCAATGTACTGAGGTAACACAGAACCCTTTCCATTCAATGTACTGAGGTAACGCAATACCCTCTCCATTCAATGTACTGAGGTAACGCAGTACCCTCTCCATTCAATGTACCAGGGCAACACAGTTCCCTCTCCATTCAATGTACTGAGGTAACACAGAACCCTTTCCATTCAATGTACTGGGGTAACACAGTACCCTCTCCATTCAATGTACTGAGGTAACACAGTACCCTCTCCATTCAATGTACCAGGGTAACACAGTACCCTCTCCATTCAATGTACCAGCGTAACGCAGTACCCTCTCCATTCAATGTACTGAGGTAACACAGTACCCTTTCCATTCAATGTACTGAGGTAACACAGTACCCTCGTCATTCAATGTACCAGGGTAACACAGTTCCCTCTCCATTCAATGTACCAGGGTAACACAGTACCCTTTCCATTCAATGTACTGAGGTAACACAGTACCCTCTCAATTCAATGTACTGAGGTAACATAGTACCCTCTCCATTCAATATACCAGGGTAACATAGTACCCTCGCCATTCAATGTACCAGGGTAACACAGGACCCTTTCCATTCAATATACCAGGGTAACATAGTACCCTCGCCATTCAAAGTACCAGGGTAACACAGTACCCTCTCCATTCAATGTACCAGGGTAACACAGTACCCTCTCCATTCAATGTACCAGGGTAACACAGTACCCTCTCCATTCAATATACCAGGGTAACATAGTACCCTCTCCATTCAATGTACCAGGGTAACACAGTATCCTCTCCATTCAATGTACCAGGGTAACACAGTACCTTCTTCTTTCAATGTACCAGGGTAAGACAGTACCCTCTCCATTCAATGTACTGCGGTAACACAGTACCCTCTCCATTCAATGTACCAGGGTAACACAGTACCCTCTCCATTCAATGTACTAGGGTAACACAGTACCCTCTCCATTCAATGTACCAGGGTAACACAGTACCCTCTCCATTCAATGTACCAGGGTAACACAGTATCCTCTCCATTCAATGTACCAGGTTAACACAGTACCATCTCCATTCAATGTACCAGGGTAACACAGTACCCTCTCCATTCAATATACCAGGGTAACATAGTACCCTCTCCATTCAATGTACCAGGGTAACACAGTACCCTCTCCATTCAATGTACCAGGGTAACACAGTACCCTCTCCATTCAATGTACCAGCGTAACACAGTACCTTCTTCATTCAATGTACCAGGGTAAGACAGTACCCTCTCCATTCAATGTACTGCGGTAACACAGTACCCTCTCCATTCAATGTACTAGGGTAACACAGTACCCTCTCCATTCAATGTACCAGGGTAACACAGTACCCTCTCCATTCAATGTACCAGGGTAACACAGTACCCTCTCCATTCAATGTACCAGGTTAACACAGTACCCTCTCCATTCAATGTACTGGGGTAACACAGTACCCTCTCCATTCAATGTACCAGAGTAACACAGTACCCTCTCCATTCAATGTACTGGGGTAACACAGTACCCTCTCCATTCAATGTACCAGGGCAACACAGTTCCCTCTCCATTCAATGTACTGAGATAACACAGAACCCTTTCCTTTCAATGTACTGAGGTAACGCAATACTCTCTCCATTCAATGTACTGAGGTAACTCAGTACCCTCTCCATTCAATGTACCAGGGCAACGCAGTTCCCTCTCCATTCAGTGTACTGAGGTAACACAGAATCCTTTCCATTCAATGTACTGGGGTAACACAGTACCCTCTCCATTCAATGTACTGAGGTAACACAGTACCCTCTCCATTCAATGTACTGGGGTAACACAGTACCCTCTCCATTCAATGTACCAGAGTAACACAGTACCCTCTCCATTCAATGTACTGGGGTAACACAGTACCCTCTCCATTCAATGTACCAGGGCAACACAGTTCCCTCTCCATTCAATGTACTGAGATAACACAGAACCCTTTCCTTTCAATGTACTGAGGTAACGCAATACTCTCTCCATTCAATGTACTGAGGTAACTCAGTACCCTCTCCATTCAATGTACCAGGGCAACACAGTTCCCTCTCCATTCAGTGTACTGAGGTAACACAGAACCCTTTCCATTCAATGTACTGGGGTAACACAGTACCCTCTCCATTCAATGTACTGAGGTAACACAGTACCCTCTCCATTCAATGTACCAGGGTAACACAGTACACTTTCCATTCAATGTGCCAGGGTAACACAGTACCCTCTCCAGTCAATGTACTGAGGTAACACAGTACCCTCTCCATTCAATGTACCAGGGTAACACAGTACCCTCTCCATTCAATGTACCAGCGTAACGCAGTACCCTCTCCATTCAATGTACTGAGGTAACACAGTACCCTTTCCATTCAATGTACTGAGGTAACAGAGTACCCTCTCCATTCAATGTACTGAGGTAACATAGTACCCTCTCCATTCAATATACCAGCTTAACATAGTACCCTCTCCATTCAATGTACCAGGGTAACTCAGTACCCTCTCCATTCAATGTACCAGGGTAACACAGTACCCTCTCCATTCAATGTACCAGGGTAACACAGTACCCTCTTCATTCAATGTACCAGGGTAACACAGTACCCTCACCATTCAATGTACCAGGGTAACACAGTACCCTCCATATTCAATGTACTGGGGTGACGGAGTGTTCACTTGGTGAGGAGTGCCAGTGTAACACAAAGATTACTCAGTCACAATGTCACTCGTGAGCACAGCTGTTACTGATGAACAGTTAATTCATTTTATAAGAAATGTTATTCTTTATTCAGATTGAAAGTTTCATCGGCATGTGTAAAATACTGAGCCACAAATCAGCGTGGTTTATTGCCTTGTAAGTGCATGGCTTGGCAAGTCGTTCCGTTCCTGCAGAGAACATTACATGTTACTCTGCAGGCACAATGTTGCATGTGAGCTAATAGATCATGGAGATACTTTCTGAATCAGTGACAGGCTCATAGCTTGGTTGTCTTATGTGCCACTTCATTTAGTTCATATGTTGTATGTGTATAACCGTGTGTTTGCATTTATGTGTGTGTCTGTAAATCTGTGTGTCTGATCACATTTGTGTGTATAGTGTACAGGAGAAACGAGTGTCCTTTATTGGGCTTGAAATTGCTGTTGCTGATATTACTGGACAGATACTTAATGTGTTTGTGACATTCTCTTGTCCATTATTATGAGGCAGCTGTTAACATGTTTTTTTTAAATAGTTTAAAAGCTGTGGTTAAATCGCAATCAGAAGACTGACACAAGAACATTTGCCGGCTAATATCATCAACAAAGCTGTCTAAACTACTATAAGTTCTTTCTACTTCCTTCTTTCTGATTTACCATAACATTATAAAATCTGTTATCTGTAAAACAAATTACATTTTACTTTATTTGAAATTAGTGCATTACCTGAAGTTACCAGTCTCTTGGCCATGGTCCTTTCTAATAAACAATATTTCTTCAATAAATCATCTTCGTGGCTTTGTTTAACTTCTGTGTCTTGCTTCCTCAGTGCAGAATGAAAGTGTTGGGAGAGTATATTCTGTTCACGGTACATCTCCCGGTTCTGGTTTGTACAAGTAAAGACATTGCAAACCAGGTAATACATATCTTACATTTCGTAGAGCCACCATTTCAGTTCTCTTGCAGTCCTCAACTAGCCTGGTGACGTAGAGACACCCATGTGTTCGGCAAAGGCACGATGGGCCGAATGGCCTCCTTCTATGCTGTATGATTCTATGTGTGCTCTGCCGAATTTCCATTCACTTTAATTAGAGTTGACACTTCAGACAAGCTTCAGACCTCAATCCTGAACACTACAAGTCCTCTATCACCTGCAATTGTAGGACCAGGAATATACCATTTTGTTCACTCAGCCTAATTTTAACTTTTTATGAGACATGGTAGTGCCAATTCTTCATCCCTTTCTCCGTATTAATATCTGTATTTCCTACCCCTATTTAAACACCTCGGTTAATTCTGCACCCATGGCAGTGAATTCCACATGCGCCCTAACTGTAGTGAAGACATTTTTGCTGGATTTGATTTAAACAGACATGTCCATTATTTGAGGATTGTGTCCCCTTGTTTTGGATTCCCCTACCATTCCCTATCGTTCCCTATCTAGCCTGGCAATTCTCCTTATTTCCAGGGACTATAACTCACATTTATCCAATCGCTCATCATAATTTAATCCCCTCATTCTAGGTATAATGATGTTCAATTGTCACTGGACTTTCTCCAAAGCCTTTATATCCTTCATATGATGGGGGAAATCTTAACACAATACTTCAAACGAGGTTGGACTAGCTCTCTGCATAACTGCAGTATTATCATCTCCTTGCTTTTAGATTCTGCATCTCTTGTGCTGAAGTTTGGCATCTCTTCTGGCCAACTTTTATTGATTTATGTACCAGGAACACTAAATCACTTTGTTTATCTATCCCCACCCCTGGTGCTCCTGCATTCCAATTGCAGGTACTTTGTCATCACCAATGCTCAGCCGCTTGTGATTTTTTCTGGGCTCAAGCTCCAGGTTTGAGTTGGGGTCCAGTTCGGAGCTAAGGAGGGCTCAAGTTATCCTGCAACTTTCCCAATCTCTCCAGGGCATCCTCGATTACCTGTGCCAACAGTGTCAGCCCCCAGTAGTGCAGGCAAACCTTCCACCTGCCCTGCTCCATTGCCTTGTCTGGAACAGTGTAGTCATCAGTTTTACCCGCTGCATCAGACAGGGCAGCACCTTAATATTGATTCATTCAAATGCAAATTGGATGATTTCTTTCAGAGAATAACATTTGGATATAGTGTATGATTCATTGAGACATGACGTGGTACGTATAGCATGCTTGAGAGGTTTCCCTCCAAGTCACACACCATCCTGACTTGGAAGTGGCTGCAGTGTGTACCGTCTACAAGATGCACTGCAGCAATATGTCAAGGCTTCTTCGACAGCACCTCCCAAACCCACGACCGCCACCACCTAGAAGGACAAGGGCAGCAGGCGCATGGGAGCGCCAACACTTGCAAGTTCCCCTCCAAATTATACAATATCCTGACTTGGAAATATATTGCTGGTCCTTCATCGTCACTGGGTCAAAATTCTGGAACTCCCTCCCTAACAGCACTGTAGGAGTACCTTCACCACACGGACTGCAATGGTTCAAGAAGGTGGCTCACCTTCTCAAGGGCAATTAGGGATGGGCAATAAATGCTGGCCTTTCCCGCAACACTCACATCCTGGAGCAAATTTTGAAAAAGTGACTTTGGACCTATGGTTCCCAAAGCTCTCTACCACTGGAGTTTTCCTCACGTCTTGTCTGAGTCTGTTGTAGACTAAGTGATAAGGGATTGCTAGAACTAATCAATAACTCCATTATAATATCATGCGACTGCCAGGGTGGTGGAAGATGAACTAGGTGGACCTTGGTCCTTCTTCGGCCAGCAATTCTTATCAACACCAGAGCCAGCACACGTGATCCAGGATTCTCAGAGAAGGATTGGTAAGATACGCAATGAGACAAAATGTCCTCAAAGAATACCCACACAGCACTCCAACAGGACTGAAGTGGGATCCACATGGACATGGAACATTATATGGATTGCTGGTTGGTCAGGGAGCTGAAGTGTAGGCATTTATTGTTAGGTCTCAAATGGCCTAGAGTTAGATGTGCACAAGACACAGCCATAGAACCAGATAAGAAAGAAAAGAAAAAACTTCCTTTTATAGAGCGCCTTTCACAACCTCAGGACCTCCCGAAGCGCTTTGGTGCCACTGAAGTACTTCTGAAGTGCAGTCAGTGTTGTAATGTAAGAAATGCTGCAGCCAATTTTGCGCTCCTGAAAACAGTAATTAAATAACTGACCAGAACATCTATTTTAGGTGTTGGTTGAGGATACAAGTCGAGAACTAAATGAAATATGGTTCACTTCATCTAGGTCAAAAATCCCTAAGCTGCTGGATATTTTATTTCTCCACATATTATGTTTAAACACGTATTAATCATCTCTAGTCTTCCGCACAACTCAGATACAAAGCTTGAAGAACGATGATAGCTTTCTTCATCTCTGTTCTCGCCTAACCACAGACTGCTCATATTACAAAAATTTTATAGTTTCCCCAAAACCTCAGCCAGTTTATTCAGGAGTAGCTAAGCACTAGATAGGTCACAAATCAATCCTCGATCTGTGCTGAGTTAGCTGATCTTCGGCAAGACAACATTAAGGACGCTGCAATTTTTTGAGTTCTTAAAAATAAAAATCTTGTGGTTCCCAATAGTCTAAGATCAGAAAGTAAAGAAAAATAGAAAGAAATGTATTATGGTGCAAATCAACTTTGTATTAGTTCACAAACTCCATCTTGCAGATTGGCTCTACCAGCCTGTAGCTAACCCGTTGTTTAACTGAGGAAACTTGATAGAAATTCTCACATTCAAACTGATAAATCATTACAGGAAAGCTGACACTCACTCTGAAGGCTCATTCCCATAGATGATGGTCATTTGCAAAGATTGGAGTGTACTTGGTGCTAATATATACTCAGAGGGAGACAAAGCTTTCAACGAGGCAGAGAGGTGAGGAAAATTGCGTAGGATATACATAGGCTATACGACACAGAAACAGGCCATTCGGCCCAACCGGTCCACGCTGGCATTTATGCTCCACTCGAGCCTCCTCCCGTCTTTCCTCATCTAAATCTATCAGCATAACTCTCTATTCCCTTCTCCCTCATATGTTTGTCTAACCTCCCCTTAAATTCATCGATACTATTCGCTTCAACCACTCCCTGTGGTAGCGAGTCCTACATTCTCACCACCCTTTGGGTAAAGAAGTTTCTTCTGAATTCCTTATTGGACCTCTTGGTGACTATCTTATATTGATGCCAGAGGACATTGTAGAAAAAAACAAAAATTGCTTTATGATTTTGGCGCATTCTTTTATTTCTGATTGACCAGGTTAACTCAACAACATCAGGGTGTGCAATTGGTAAGGACATCGGAAGCTCGAGAACAAAAAAAGGCCATTCAGCCCACCATAACCTGTTCCTCCACAGACTGTGTATCATTGCCCTGTTCTAGACACTGCACAATCCATTCACCTGATGGAAGATTCTGGAAAGTTTCTTTGTTCACCCGCCCCCATCCCAAAATAGTGGAACATATTTCGATCTGATCTGATATTCCACATGCAAGTAAAAACAGAAAAGGCTGGAAACACTCAGTAGCTCAGACAGTATCTGTGGAGAGAGGAATAGAGTTAACATTTCAGGTCGATGACCTTTTGTCAGAACACTACATTTTAACTTTGGTTTCCACAGGGGCCTTTTCCTTGGGCCTAGTAACTCAGCCTTCCTTGAAAATTTGATGACTTCTACCTAAACGAATTCTTCTAACACAAGCTGTACAAAACCCTGGATAGACCACAAACTATACAAAGCCCTGGTTAGACCACACCTGGAGCACTGTGAGCAGTTCTGGGCACCACACCTTAGGAAGGATATATTGGCCTTGGAGGGAGCGTGGCGTAGGTTTACCAGAATGATAGCCGGAGTTCAAGGGTTAAGTTGCAAGGAGAGATGATACAAATTAGAGTTGTATTTGTTATGTATGTAAACTTTATAATAAGGTATATAAACCTTATATAAGACTTGCCACCAGGGGGCGCAAGGGTCACCTGCACACCTCGTGCAAGCAAGTATAAAAGGTTGTCTGCCATACTGCTTCCGCACTCTGGAGTTTGATTAAAGAGACTAAGGTCACATCAGTTTGCGCTTACAGCATACAGTCTTGTGGAGTTATTCTGAACATAACAATTGGCGACGAGTAACACATCACGAACTTTCACACCGTTATGGCTGCCGTTGGTTTTCTTGAGATATTTGTTGTAGTTGATGATTGGGAAGCCTTTGTTGAGCGTCTTGACCAGTATTTCATGGCTAACGAGCTGGAAACCGACAGTAATGCGGTAAAGCGCAGGGTGATTCTCCTCACCGTTTGTGGGTCCACGATATATGGCCTCATCAAAAATCTGCTGGCACCAACGGTCAAGACATATGCAGAGGTGGGCACGCTAGTTTGGGAACACCTCAAGCCGAAGGAAAGCATCTTAATGGCCAGTTATCGCTTTTATACACACCATTGCTCCGAGGGCCAGGACGTGGCGAGCTATGTCGTCGACCTAAGACGCCTTGCAGGGCCTTGCGAATTTGCTGGATTTTTGGGGGAAATGTTGCGGGACATTTTCGTGCTTGGAATCGGCCACGAGGTCATTCTTCGCAAACTGCTGTCTGCCGAATCCCTAGATCTGAGCAAGGCCAACACGATAGCCCAGGCTTTCATGTCCACGAATGATAACACTAAGCAGATATCTTCTCAGCATCGAAGCTCACCAGCAAGTACTGTGCATAAAATAACACCTTCAGCTGGCAGAACTGTACATGGCAGGGTCTACACACCTGCAGAGGCCAGACCTAGGATGACTCAGAGTCCGTCGTGGGCCGTGAATGTGAATCCATTAACACCATGTTGGCGCTGCGGGGGTAGTCATAGATCCCATCAATGTCGATTCAAGCACTACGTATGCAAAGGTTGCGGAACAATGGGGCACCTCCAGCGAATGTGCAAATGTGCTACAACTCACCACGTGGCAGAGTCGGCAGAAGATGACCAATCCGACGCGGATCATTCTGAACGAGTAAGAGAGGCAACTCAACCCGAGGCTGAAGAGGAAGTGTATGGGGTACACACCTTCACCACCAAAAGCCCTCCGATAATGTTGAAAGTCAAATTAAACGGCATTCCAGTTTCCATGGAATTGGACACGGGGGCGAGTCAGTCAATTATGAGCCAGAAGGCTTTTGAGAAACTGTGGGGTAACAAGGTACAAAGGCCAAAACTAAGCCCAATTCATACAAAGCTGCGCACTTACACCAAAGACCTCATACCAGTCATTGGCAGTGCGGTAGTGAAGGTTTCGTATGATGGAGCTGTGCATGATTTATCATAATGGATTGTACCAGGCGATGGCCCAACACTGTCCGGCAGAAGCTGGCTAGGAAAGATCCGATGGAACTGAGACGACATCAAAGCACTGTCTTCGGTGGATGACGCCTCATGCGCTCAAGTGCTAAACAAATTTCCGTCACTATTTGAGCCAGGCATCGACAACTTCACAGGCGCCAAAATGCAGATCCATCTAGTCCCTAATGCACGGCCCGTTCATCACAAGGCCCGAGCGGTTCCATATGTGATGCGGGAGAAAGTCGAGATCGAACTGGACAGACTCCAACGAGAGGGAATTATATCGCTAGTCGAGTTCAACGAGTGGGCCAGTCCAATTGTTCCAGTGTTGAGAAGCGATGGCACGGTCAGAATCTGCAGAGTCTACAAAGTAACGATCAACCGAGTCTCGTTATAGGACCAGTACCCACTACCCAAAGCGGACGGCCTGGTTGCAACGTTAGCAAGGGGGAAGTCGTTCACCAAGCTGGATCTAACCTCTGCTTACATGACACAGGAGCTGGCTGAATCTTCAAAAAGATCAGCGTGCATCAACACGCACAAAGGACTGTTCATATATCACAGATGCCCTTTTGGGATTCGCTCGGCTGCTGCCATCTTCCAGAGGAACATGGAGAGTCTGCTGAAATCGGTTCCATGCACCGTTGTGTTTCAAGACGACATCCTGATCACTGGTCGTGACACTACCGAACACTTGCACAACCTGGAAGAGGTTCTAAAGTGACGGGACAGAGTGGGACTCAGGCTGAAACACTCCAAGTGTGTCTTCCTGGTGCCAGAGGTCCAAATTTTGGGAAGAAAGATTGCGGCAGACGACATCAAACCCACGGAATCTAAGACGGAGGCCATCAAGAATGCACCCAGACCACAGAATGTGATGGAGCTGCGTTCGTTCCTGCGACTCCTCAACTATTTTGGTAACTTTCTACCCAGGTTGAGCACTTTGCAGGAACCTTTGCATTTATTGCTACGTAAGGGTGATGACTGGGTTTGGGGAAAACCTCATGAGCCAGCCTTCAATAAGGCCGTAAACCTGCTATGTTCTAACAAGTTACTTGTATTGCATGACCCGTGTAAATGTTTAGTACCAGCTTGTGGTGCACCTTCGTATGGGGTCGGTTGTGTGTTACAGCAAGCCAATGTGTCAGGCAAACTGCAACTGGTTGCATATGCGTCCAGAAGTTTATCAACTTCTACAGTAAGAGCCTACAGTATGGTTGAGAAAGAAGCTTTAGCATATGTATACGGGGTTAAGAAAATGCACCAATACCTATTTGCCTCCGGTTTGAGCTCGAAACCGACCACAAACTGCACATTTCACTGTTTTCAGAAAGCAAAGGTATTAGCACCAATGCTTCGTCTGCATCTAAAGATGCGCACTAACATTATCTGCGTATGACTATGTAATCCGCCACAGACAGGCACTGAGAACTGTGCTGATGCCCTCAGTCGGCTACCATTACCCACCACGGGGGTGGAAATGGCGCAACCCAGAGACTTGCTTCTTGTAATAGAAACATAGAAACATAGAAAATAGGTGCAGGAGTAGACCATTCGGCCCTTCAAGCCTGCACAACCATTCAATAAGATCATGGCTAATCATTCACCTCAGTACCCCTTTCCTGCTTTCTCTCCATACCCCTTGATCCCTTTAGCTGTCAGGGCCACATCTAACTCCCTCTTGAATGTACCTAACAAACTGGCATCAACAACTCTCTGCGGTAGAGAATTCCACAGGTTAACAACACTCTGAGTGAAGAAGTTTCTCCTCATCTCAATCCTAAATGGCTTATCCCTTATCCTTAGACTGTGACCCCTGGTTCTGGACTTCCCCAACATCGGGAACATTCTTCCTGCATCTAACCTGTTCAGTCCCGTCAGAATGTTATATGTTTCTATGAAATCCCCTCTCATTCTTCTAAACTCCAGTGAATACAGGCCCAGTCGATCCAGTCTCTCCTCATACGTCAGTCCTGCCATCCCGGGAATCAGTCTGGTGAATCTTCGCTGCACTCCCTCAATAGCAAGAACACCCTTCCTCAGATTAGGAGACCAAAACTGAACACAATATTCCAGGTGAGGCCTCACCAAGGCCCTGTAAAACTGCATTAAGACCTCCATGCTCCTATACACAAATCCCCTGGCTATGAAGGCCAACATGCCATTTGCCTTCTTCACCGCCTGCTGTGCCTGTATGCCAACTTTCAATGACTGATGTACCATGACACCCAGGTCTCGTTGCACCTCCTCTTTTCCTAATCTGCCACCATTCAAATAATATCCTGTCTTCATGTTTTTGCCACCAAAGTGGATAACCTCACATTTATCCACATTATACTGCATCTGCCATGCCTTTGCCCACTCACCTAACCTGTCCAATTCATCCTGCAGCCTCTTAGCATCCTCCTCACTGCTCACACTGCCACCCAGCTTAGTGTCATCTGCAAACTTGGAGATATTACACTCAATTCCTTCATCTAAATCATTGATGTATATTGTAAATAGCTGGGGTCCCAGCACTGAATCCTGCGGCACCCCACTAGTCACTGCCTGCCATTCTGAGAAGGACCCGTTTATCCCGGCTCTCTGCTTCCTGTCTGCCAACCATTTCTCTATCCATGTCAATACATTACTCCCAAAACCATGTGCTTTAACTTTGCACACTAATCTCTTGTGTGGGACCTTGTCAAAAGCCTTTTGAAAGTCCAAATACACCACATCCACTGGTTTTCCCTTGTCGACTCTACTAGTTACATCCTCAAAAAATTCTAGAAGATTTGTCAAGCATGGATGTTTTTGAGAGCGAGGGGTCACCTGTCATGGCTCGCTAGATGAGGACCTAGACTAGCCAGGATCCTGTGCTATCATTAGTAAAAAACTGTATCCTTAATGGGAGCTGGTCGGCTGTTCCCGGGGAAATGCAAGACGAATTTAAGCTGTTTTTGTTCTGTCTCAAATAAAGCAAAGTGACTGAGTACCATAGACTTGAGTAAGTCTGACCTTAGTCTATTTATTCTGACTCCAGAGTGCTGGCACAGCATGGGAGGCCTGCTTATATGCAGTGCTCCCTAGGGATCCCTTGGGACTCCAACAGATGCGCTCTCTGGTGGCGGTAGAATGCTAGTTACAAGGTGTTGCATACATAATATCACTCCCCCCCCCAAAGTCAATAGTACACTTATTTACAGGGTGAGATGATCTGGGGCTTTCCGCTCCCTAGTCAATCGTCTCGGTACAAACACAGGTGCAGGTGAGTTGGTTGGGCCTTCGCTGTGCTGCTGCGCAGCTGGCCTTGCTGGGCTGCTGGAGATGATGGGTTCAGCTTCGTGGTCAACCATGATGTCGGTTGCCACTTGTGTGTGTATCGGAGGGTCGAAGTTGGTGGTATCCTCTTCAGGTTGCTCGTGGCTATCTGTGAATCACAGTTTGTGGGGCACCAACGTATGGCCTCATGAAGAATCTGCTCACTCCAGCGAAACCCACAGAGAAATTGTACGACGATTTGTGCACACTGGTCCGAGAGCATTTGAACCCGAAGGAAAGCGTTCTGATGGCGAGGTACCGGTTCTACACCTACAAAAGGTCTGAAGGCCAGGAAGTGGTGAGTTATGTCACTGAGTTAAGACGCCTTGCAGAACATTGCGAATTTGAAGGACATTTGGAGCACATGCTCAGAGACTTTTTCGTACTTGGCATTGGTCACAAAACCATACTTCGCAAACTTTTGACTATAGAGACCCCCAACCTTGAGTAAGGCCATAGCGATAGCCCAGGCGTCCATTGCCACCAGTGACAATACTAAGCAAATCTCTCAGCACACAAGTGCTGCTACAAGTACTGTGAGCAAAGTGATGTTGTTTTCAAATCGTAACGTAAAGGGCAGGGCACACATACCTGCAGCTGCACGTCTGCAGTTGACTCAGATTCCATCAAGGCGATGAATGCAAGGCCATTAACACTTTGTTGGCGTTGCGGGGGTGATCATCGTTTCTATTCATGCTGATTCAAAGGATACATTTGCAAGGGCTGTGGAACAATGGGACACCTCCAGTGAGTGTGCAGGCGAGCTGCAAAGCCTCTTAAACCTGCAAACCACTATGTTGCAGAGGAGGACAGATCCATGGAGGATCACGATGAACCAGAGCCTCAGATTGAGGAGGCAGAGGTACATGGGGTGCACACATTCACCACGATTTGTCCCCCGATAATGCTGAATGTTGAACTAAATGGACTCCCGGTGTCAATGGAGCTGGACACGGGCGTGAGCCAGTCCATCATGGGCAAAAAGACTTTCGAAAGGTTGTGGTGCAACAAGGCCTCAAGGCCAATCTTAACTCCAGTTCGCACGAAACTAAGAACTTACACTAAAGAACTGATTCCTGTAATCGGCAGTGCTACCGTAAACGTCTCCTACGATGGAACGGTGCACAAGCTACGACTCTGGGTGGTACCTGGCGATGGTCCCACACTGCTCGGCAGGAGCTAGCTGGGAAAGATATGCTGGAACTGGGATGATGTCCGAGCGCTATCGCCCGCTGACGACACTTCGTGTGCCCAGGTCTTAAACAAATTTCCTTTGCTGTTCGAATCAGGCATCGGGAAATTCCAAGGAGCAAAAGTGCAGATCCACCTAATTCCAGGGACGTCACCCATCCATCACAAGGCGAGAGCAGTACCGTACATGATGAGAGAAAGGGTAGAGATCGAGCTAGACCGGCTGCAACGAGAGGGCATCATTTTACCGATCTAGTTCAGCGAGTGGGCCAGTCCTATTGTCCCAATCCTCAAGGGAGACAGCACCGTCAGAATCTGTGGCGAGTACAAAGTAACTATCAATTGTTTCTCCCTGCAGGACCAATACCCACTACTAAAGGCCGACGACATCTTTGCAACACTGGCGGGAGGAAAGACATTCACAAAGCTGGATCTGACTTCAGCCTACATGATGTAGGAACTGGAGGAATCATCGAAGGCCCTCACCTGCATCAACACGCATAAAGGTCTTTTTGTTTATAACAGATGCCCGTTTGGAATCCGATCAGCGGCTGTGATATTCCAGCGAAACATGGAAACTTTACTGAAGTCAGTCCCGCACACCATGGTCATCCAGGACGACATCTTGGTCACAGGTCGGAACACAGTTGAGCACCTGCAGAATTTGGAGGAGGTTTTTAGTCGACTCAAATATGTGGACTTGTATTTACTCTGTGCAGCCACCATAAGGCTTATCCCCTGGAGTCCCAAGGGATCTCATAATCCCTTGGGAGCATAAGTATTTAGGGAGGCTTCACAGGTTGGAGAGGCACTCTGGAGACCTGCAATAAAAGAGTACGGTCACACTTTACTTTGAACTCACAATGTTCAGTCTGACTCTTTCTCCATACACAACAGTATGGAGGACCATGACCACAAACTTAGCGGTGCCTCCCTGGGTGCATTGCTCAGTTGAGAGCAAGTGTTGCATTGGCGCACACAAGACTCCAAATCTGAGTCGATGCCGGGCCACCACACGTGGGATCTGGCTATAGCTTCCATCATTACTATGCCTGGATGAGTACTGTGTAGGTCGCGTATGAAAATTTCCCTGTCTTTCTTAGGCAAAACCACGCGATTACCCCACAAAAGACAGTCTGCCTATAGGACATTTCGTCTTTGCGCCGCTGGAACGGCTTGATCACTTCATGCATCTCCGCTGGGGTGCTGGACCAGCTCCCATGGAAGACATCGTTTTTTACAAGGGACAGTAAAGGATTCTGGCTGGTCCAGGACCTGATCTGGCTGCTCGTAACATGTGACTTTTCGTTTTCAAATGCATCCATCACCAAGAGCAAGTCTGCAGGCTGTGCCATTTCCACCCCAGTGGTGGGCAATGGTAGCCGACAGAGAGCATCAGCGCAGTTCTCTGTGCCTGACCTGTGGTGAATTACATAGTTATATGCAGACAGCGTGAGCGCCCATCTTTGGATTGGTATTAATATCTTTGCTCTCTGAGAATAGCGATATGAGCGGCTTATGATCAGTTTCTAACTCGAACTTAAGCCCAAACAGATACTGGTGCATTTTTTTCACCCCGTAAACGCATACCAGAGCTTTTTTTTCAATCATGCTATAGGCCCTTTTGGCCTTGGACAAACTCCTGGACGCATAAGCGACCGGTTGCAATGTTCCCGATTCGTTTGCTTGTTGTAACACACACCCGACCCCGCCCGAAGACGCATCGCAAGCTAGCACTAAACGTTTACCTGGGTCATACAGAAGAAGCAGTTTATTGCAACATAACAGATTTCTGGATTTCTCCAAAGCAGTCTCCTGTGATTTCCCCCATACCCAGTCATCTCCCTTGCGTAGCAACACATGTAGGGATTCTAGCAACGTGCTTAACCCGGGTAGGAAATTACCAAAATAATTGAGGAGTTCTAGGAACGACCGCAGCTCCGTCACATTCTGTGGTCTCGGCGCGTTCTTGATAGCCTCCGTCTTAGCATCGGTGGGTCTGATGCAATCTGCTGCGATTCTTCTCCCTAAGAACTCGACCTCTGGTGCCAGGAAAACACACTTTGAGCATTTCAACCTGAGTCCCACACGATCTAGCCGACTTAGGACCTCTTCCAGGTTTTGCAAGTTGATGCTGTCCCGACCTGTGATCAATATGTTGTCCTGGAAAACCATGGTGCGCGGAACCGACTTTAGCAGACTCTCCATGTTCCTTTGAAAAATAGCCGCGGCCGATCAAATCCCAAACGGGCATCTATTGTAGATGAACAGACCTTTGTGCATGTTGATGCAGGTGAGGCCTTTCGAAGATTCCGCCAGCTCCTCGTCATGTAGGCCGAGGTCAGGTCCAACTTGGTGAACGTCTTCCCTCCTGCCAGTGTCGCAAATAGGTCGTCTGCCTTGGGTAGCGGGTACTGGTCCTGCAGCGAAAAACGATTAATCGTTACTTTATAGTCCCCACAAATTTTGACCGTGCCATCGCCCTTGAGAACTGGAACAATCGGACTGGCCCACTTGTGAACACAACCGGCGCGATGATGTCCTCTCGCTGCAGCCTGTCCAGCTCGATCTCCACTTTCTCTCGCATCATATATGGCACTGCACGTGTCTTGTGGTGGATGGATCATGTACCGGGAACCAAGTGGATCTACACCTTCGCCCCAGAGAAATTTTCGATGCCTGGTTCAAACAACGACAGGAACTTGCTCAAAACTTGGGCACATGAAGCATCGTCGACGGACGAAAGTGCTCAGATGTCATCCCAGTTCCAGCGGATTTTTCCCAGTCAGCTTCTGCCGAACAGTGTGGGGCCATCTCCTGGTACAATCCATAGTGGTAGCTCATGCACCGTGCCATCATAGGAGACTTTTACAGCGGCAATGCCAATTACAGGGATCAGCTCTTTAGTGTAAGTTCTCAGCTTGATATGAATAGGGCTCAGCTTGGACCTTTGCGCCTTGTTGCACCACAGCCTCTCGAAGGCCTTTTTGCTCATGATAGACTGACTCGCACCCGTGTCCAATTCCATGGGGACTGGAATTCCGTTCAGTTCAACTTTTAACATGATCGGTGAACATTTCGTGGTGAAGGTGTGTACCCCGTACACTTCTGCCTCCTCGGTTCGAGTCTCTAGTTCAGTTTCATTTGCCATGGATCGGTCTTCCTCTGCAACTTGGTGGTTTGCAGGGTTTGCAGCTCGTCTTCACATTCGCTGGAGGTGTCCCATTGTTCCACAGCCCTTGCACGCATAGTGTTTGAAGCAGCATTGATGGGCTCGCCTCGCATTCACACTTGATGGCGGACTGAGTCATCTGAGGTCGTGCAGCTGCAGGCGTGTACGTTCTGCCATATACATTCCTGCCTGAAAACGACGTTACTTTGTGTACAGTACTTGCCGCTGCATCTTTATGCTGCAAAATTTGTTTGGTGTTATCGCTGATGGGCATAAATGTCTGGGCTATCGTTATGCCTTTGCTCAGGCTCGGTGTTTCAACAGTCAATAGTTTGCAAAGGATAACCTCATGGCCAATGCCAAGTACAAAAAAGTCTCTTAGTATTTGCACCAGGAATCCATCGAATTCGCAATGTCCTGCAAGGTGCCTTAGTTCAGCGACGTAGCTCGCCACTTTCTGGCCTTCAGACCGTTGACATGTATAAAATCGATACCTTGCCATCAGAATGCTCTCCTTCGGATTTAGGTGCTCCCAGACCAGCGTACACAGTTCTTCATATGATTTGGTTATTCGTTTCACCAGAGCAAGAAGATTCTTCATGAGGCCATAAGTTGTTGCCCCGCAGACAGTGAGGAGGATCACCCTTCGTTTGGCAGCGTTCTCATTCCCTTCCAGCTTGTTGGTCACAAAGTATTGGTCGAGTCACTCCACTAAGGCTTCCCAATTGTCCCCTTCTGAGAATTTCTCCAGGATACCAACAGTCCTCTGCATTTTCGCATGATGGTTTGTTTTCTATTACTCGTCGCCAGTTGTTATGTCTCAAATAAAGCAATGTGACTGAGTACCATAGACTTGAGTATGTGTGCCCTTAGTCTCTTTATTCTGACTCCAGAGTGCCAGCACAGCATGGGAGACCTGCTTATATGCAGTGCTCCCAAGGGATGCTGAGATCCTTTGGGACTGCAACAGTTGCATCCTCTGGTGGTCTGGTGGCGGTAGAATGCTGGTTACAAGATGTTGCATACATAACAGTTTTACCGACGCAAGAATGAAATGTCCATCCAATCGGATTGTCTCCTATGGGGGAATCACGTGGTTTTGCCAAAAAAAGGCAGCGGAACATTTACACCTGACCTACACAGTACCCACCCAGGCATAGTCTTGATGAAGTCACGTTTGGTGGCCCAGCATTGACTCAAAATTGGGGCCATGCATACACCAATGTAACACTTGCTCACAGTTGAGCAATGCACCTAGGGAGGTCCCACTGAGTCTGTGGTCATGGCCCTCCAAACCGTGGTCCAGGGTCCACGTAGATTTCGCTGGCCCCTTTCGAGGAAAGATGTTCCTAATGTCAGTGGACACTTACTCTAAATGGACTAATATGTGTGATAATGTCATCATGTACGTCCACTGCCACCATTGAAGGCCTCCGGACCATGTTCGCCATCCATGGTTTGCTCGACGTCCTTGTTAGTGACAATGGACCATGTTTTACCAGCTCGGAATTCAACGAGTCATGGCCCGCAATGGCATTAAACGTGTCAGGTCTGCCCCATTTAAGCTCACATCCAACGGTCAAGCGGAATGGGCAGTCCAAACTATCAAGCAGAGCTTGAAACGCGTGACAGACGGTTCCCTACAGAGCCGGTTATCCCGGGTTCTGCTCAGCTACCGGACGCGGCCACACATGCTTACCGGGGTTCCCCCGGCAGAATTGTTAATGAAGAAAGCACTCAAAACCAGGCTCTCCTTAGTCCACCCGGATCTCAATGATCATGTAAAAACCCGGCGTCACCGGCATAACATGCGGCTGGATCATGTGACATTGAGGTTAATGACCCTGTATTTGTTCTTAATTACGGTCATGGTCCCAAATGGGTTGCTGGCACTGTTTTAGCCAAGAATAGAGTGTTTGTTGTCAAACTTCTGAATGGACAAACGTGCCGAAAGCATTTGGATCAGACCAAACTGCGATTCATGACAACCCGGAACAGTTTGAAGAGGACATTACCATCATTGATCCACCAACACACACCCAACCAGCAATCGACCTCGCTGTCAATCACGAGGATGAATCCACCAAGCCCGACAGTCCGATCAGACCAGCCACGCTGCAGTGCAGCAATGATCTGTCCAACTCACCCATGTCAGGACTTCAACTCAGGCGATCAACCTGGGAACGAAGAGCCCCTGATCGCCTCAACTTGTAAATAACTTGTATCTAAGTCTTTGGGGGGGAGTGATGTTATGTATATAAACTTTATAATAGTATAAGACTTGCCACCAGGAGGGCGCACTTTTTGGAGACCCAAGGGTCACCTGCACACCTTGTGCAAGCAAGTATAAAAGGTTGTCTGCCATGCTGCTTCGGCACTCTGGAGTTTGATTAAAGAAACTAAAGTCAAACCAGTTTGAGCTTACAGCATACAGTCTTGTGGAGTTATTCTGAACATAACAGTATTCCCTATAATTTAGAAGTTTAAGGGATGATCTGATCAAAGTTTTTAAGATATTAAGGGGAACAGATAGGGAAGATAGAGAAAAATTCCTTCCACTGGTTGGGGATTCTAGGACGAGGGGGGTATGGTCTAAAAATTAGAGCCAGACCTTTCAGGAGTGAAATTAGGAAACACTTCTACACACAAAGGGTGTTAGAAGTTTGGAACTATCTTCCACAAACGGCAATTGATCAATTGTTAATTTTAAATCGGAGATTGATCGCTTTCTGTTAACCAAAGGTATTAAGGGATATGGGCCAAAGGCGGGTTTATGAAGTTAGGTCACAGATCAGCCATGTTCTCATTGAATGGCAGAGTAAACTCAAGGGGCTGAATGGCCTACTCCTGTTCCTATGTTCCAAACCATAAAACCCACTCCCAACCTGATCTTTACCATAGTTTTAATCAACACGGCATTAGCTGCTTCTTGAATGTATTCAAATCACAGATAGATAGATTTTTAACCAATAAGGGAATTAAGGGTTTCGGGGAGCGGGCGGGTAAGTGGAGCTGAGTCCATGGCCACATCAGCCATGATCTTGTTGAATGGCGGAGCAGGCTCGAGGGGCTAGATGGACTACTCCTGTTCCTAATTCTTATGTTCTTATGTTCTGGGAATCTGGAGCATTGCACAGAAACTATTGCTCATTGGTTACTCTGCCCAGTGACAGCTGACTCTATCTACCTATCAGTATTACTGACAGGGCGTTAGAAAAAACTTGAAGAAATTACATTCAGGAAAAAGTCCCCTTGCACTACCAGAAGGACATTCCTTCTTATTGTGGTGCACATTTCATATTACACAATCATTCACAGCACTGTACACATTGAAACAGTGTCCTTTCTCAGCAATGGTCAAAGTCTTCATATCCTACTCATTCCATGATCCTGCCACATTCTGTGCTGTGCAACATTGCATGTCGCTGTGCAGTCTGTGACACCAGGCTTGCGAGGTTCCCACCAGAGTGTGCCTTGCGAGTCCAGAGACGCTAACAATAGGAAACATGACATGCTATCCTCTGTGGAAGTCAGTCACACAATCGGCTTCATCAGATAGATAAAGCTCTTAGAAAATCTGCCGCTGTAATAATCGCGCTTGGAACTGTAAACACTTTCCTCCCTTGCACATAAACAGATTTCTGATCCGAGCACCACTTACTGGGATCATGTTTGTACTGTTTACATCCAGCTGTGAGAAATACACTCTACTGAGAGGGTTCTACATTTTCAGAGGAACTACCCGCTGTCATCTGAAAGAGAAATAAACTGCACAAAAAGATGTCTTACATAACTCTGTACATATGCCTCCTAAAATGAATGGTACACTGGCTATTGCATTGTGTGTGACCATAAAACTCTTAGGTTCATTTGATGCATTTGGAGATGTCATTGACATGTCTGCTGCTTTGTATACAAGTACTGAGTTTTCAAACAAACTTGCAAGAAACTGATGGGAAGCAGTGAGAAGGTTTTCACGCAACAGAATTGGCACTTCTGTAGAGCTTGGCATTGACCCACACCTTGGCATTGACCCACACCTTGGCATTGACCCATACCTTGGTATTGACCCATACCTTGGCATTGACCCACATCTTGACATTGACCCACACCTTGGCATTGACCCACACCTTGGCATTGACCCAAACCTTGGCATTGACCCATACCTTGGTATTGACCCACATCTTGGCATTGACCCACATCTTGACATTGACCCACACCTTGGCATTGACCCACATCTTGACATTGACCCACACCTTGACATTGACCCACACCTTGGCATTGACCCATCATCATCATCATAGGCAGTCCCTCGGAATCGAGGAAGACTTGCTTCCACTCCTGAAGTGAGTTATTTATGGGCTGAACAGTCCAATACGAGAGCCACAGACTCTGTCACAGGTGGGACAGACAGTCGTTGAGGGAAGGGTGGGTAGGACTGGTTTACCACACTCTCTTTCCGCTGCCTGCGTTTGATTTCTGCATGCTCTCGGCGTTGAGACTTGAGGTGCTCAGTGCTCTCGGATGCACTTCCTCCACTTAGGACGGTCTTGGGCCAAGGACTCCCAGGTGTCAGTGGGGATGTTGCACTTTATCAGGGAGGTTTTGAGAGTGTCCTTGTAGCGTTTCCGCTGCCCACCTTTGGCCCTTTTGCTGTGAAGGAGCTCGGAGTAGAGCACTTGCTTTGGGAGTCTCGTGTCTGGCATACGAACTATGTGGCCTGCCCAGCGGAGCTGATCGAGTGTGGTCAGTGCTTCAATGCTGGGGATGCTGGCCTGGACGAGGACACTGATGTTGGTGTGCCTGTCCTCCCAGGGGATTTGTAAGATCTTGCGGAGACATCGTTGGTGATATTTCTCCAGCGTCTTGAGGTGTCTGCTGTACATGGTCCATGTCTCTGAGCCATACAGGAGGGCGGGTATTACTACAGCCTTGTAGACCATGAGCTTAGTGGCAGTATTGAGGGCCTGGTCTTCAGACATTCTTTTCCTCAGGCGGCCGAAGGCTGCACGGGCGCACTGGAGGCAGTGTTGGATCTCGTCGTCGATGCCTGCTCTTGTTGATAGGAGGCTCCCGAGATATGGGAAGTGGTCCACAGTGTCCAGGGCTGCGCCGTGGATCTTGATGACTGGGGGGCAGTGCAGTGAGGACAGGCTGGTGGAGGACCTTTGTCTTACGGATGTTTAGCGTAAGGCCCATGCTTTTGTGCGCCTCAGTAAATACGTCGACTATGTCCTGGAGTTCAGCCTCTGTATGTGCGCAGACACAGGCATCATCCGTGTACTGTAGCTCGATGACAGAGGTTGGGGTGATCTTGGACCTGGCTTGGAGATGGTGCAAGTTGAACAGGTTCCCATTGGTTTTGTAGTTTAGTTCCACTCCAGCGGGGAGCTTGTTGACTGTGAGGTGGAGCATGGCTACCTTGGCATCGACCCACACCTTGACACTGACCCATACCTTGGCATTGACCCATACCTTGGCATTGACCCATACCTTGGCATTGGCCCTCACCTTGGCATCGACCCACACCTTGACACTGACCCGTACCTAGGCACATGCGCAGTCTTAATTTTATTTGGAGTGGTTTTCGATTTGGCTGTGTTCTATCAAACTGAGAAAATTCAGTTCGATTTGGCCACAATATTATCACACCCTTTAAAAGGAAATGAATTGCATTATAAGCACTTATATCACTGACAAACTTTAACATGACAGCAGAGATATCTAAACATTTGCCTGGAGAATATGGTTTGCATCATTTTAACAAATGAACTGACAAATACCTGCAGAATTTGCCACTATCAGATTACGTGCCATTTACTGTGTGGGAAAATATCCATCCCAGCTCTCAACCAGACAACAGATTACTCCCTGGTCTTGTAGTCTTTGCTGCAGCTGTTGGGTTGTCATAGCAATCACTTTGCCATCCTAATACATTAAAAGCAAACAAAGATGATGAAGGGACTTTTTTTGCAATTTGGCCAAAATGGCTTTTAACTGGAAACCTATAGCATATATAGAAAGATCAATGGTAAAGGGCTTAATTACACGGAGAATAAAGGACACCAAAACCAAAAAGCATTTTACGATGTCCTAAGGATATGAGAAGGTGCTACATTGCACAATTACAAGCTCCTTCTTGTATATCAATACCTTTAGAGATGTTAATGATATCTGTTCTCATTTATGGCTTGCAGTGAAATAAAAGACAGATTGTACAATTTTAGTGTGGTGGTCCGTTTATTATAATGTAAAGATTTCTCAGTGCTGTAGATAAAGTTAATTATTGGTAAAATTCTAGATTACAGTAATGCCAAATTCATATCAGACATTGGTTACGCCACAGGTGGAGTAGTGCATGAAGTTCTGAGCACCCCATGATTGGAAGGATATTAGAGCTATGTTAGGGCACAGTGATTGATTCACTAAAATTATATCAGGAATGAGGGTTTATAAGAAAGAAAGAGCTTGTATTTGTATAATGTAGCATCTTATCATATCCTTAGGACATTGTGAAATGCTTTTCAACCAAATGAAGCACTTTCAAAGTCACTCGACCTGATATTAACTCGAAGGCGCCATGGGAGTGGAGCTGGGGGTCGATCCAATCTCTTGTGGGGAACCCAGATTGAATTTCAATGCATCTGTCTGTGGCATTTTAACACAGCCACCTCAATATCATTTTACTTCTGGGTTTGGCGCTGAATGCGCGGCAGCGGGCGAGGTGCAGACCCACATAACGCAATCACAATTGCGGTATTTAAAGGGCCAATCCAATGATGGAATTTGGAGCAGTTAGGAGTATGAACAAAGAGAGGGAAAAGTTTCATGGATTCAGGACGAACAAGGGCTGCACCTCGATTTAACGATGCATCGCTTGATGTATAGCTGGGAGCAGTAAGGAACCGTAAACGGGAGGAAGAAACCTGCTAGTGTTACAAAGAATGTGTAGCTGGAGGTGGCCCAGGGGATCAGCAGCAGGAGCATTGTGCCACGCTCCTGGATTCAGTGCCGGAAGTGCTTTAATGACCGAACCAGGTCAGGAAAGGTGAGTAAAGGTGCACATTCACGTACAACCTGGTGTGCCCCTCACCAGCTCCCCACCCCCAATCCCCTCACTCTGTCTTGTTAAGGCTACTCCATTGCACCTCACACTCACTTACTTTGCAAGTGCACCCATGCCTCTCTTTCAATGCACTTCCTCATATCCCCATCTGCTCATCCACCACTGCCTCTCACCCTCATCATTATGCAATTGAATGCTTCTCCCTGACAATCACCCTCACAAAATTCGTCCATCGGGTGAACACACGCCAGAGGTCTTTCTCCCATTGCAGGAGAAGAGACCGCAGAATACATAAGAACATAAGAACATAAGAATTAGGAACAGGAGTAGGCCATCTAGCCCCTCGAGCCTGCTCCGCCATTCAACAAGATCATGGCTGATCTGGCCGTGGACTCAGCTCCACTTACCCGCCCGCTCCCCATAACCCTTAATTCCCTTATTGGTTAAAAATCTATCTATCAGTGATTTGAATATATTCAGTGAGCTAGCCTCAACTGCTTCCTTGGGCAGAGAATTCCACAGATTCACAACCCTCTGGGAGAAGAAATTCCTTCTCAACTCGGTTTTAAATTGGCTCCCCCGTATTTTGAGGCTGTGCCCCCTAGTTCTAGTCTCCCCGCCCAGTGGAAACAACCTCTCTGCCTCTATCTTGTCTATCCCTTTCATTATTTTAAATATTTCTATAAGATCACCCCTCATCCTTCTGAACTCCAATGAGTAAAGACCCAGTCTACTCAATCTATCATCATAAGGTAACCCCTCATCTCCAGAATCAGCCTAGTGAATCGTCTCTGTAAAGCCCCTCCAAAGCTAGTATATCCTTCCTTAAGTAAGGTGACCAAAACTGCACGCAGTACTCCAGGTGCGGCCTCACCAATACCCTATACAGTTGCAGCAGGACCTCCCTGCTTTTGTACTCCATCCCTCTCGCAATGAAGGCCAACATTCCATTCGCCTTCCTGATTACCTGCTGCACCTGCAAACTAACTTTTTGGGATTCATGCACAAGGACCCCCAGGCCCCTCTGCACCGTAGCATGTTGTAATTTCTCCCCATTCAAGTAATATTCCCTTTTACTGTTTTTTTTCCAAGGTGGACGAGCTCACACTTTCCGACATTGTATTTCATCTGCCAAACCTTAGCCCATTCGCTTAACCTATCTAAATCTCTCTGCAGCCTCTCTGTGTCCTCTACACAACCCGCTTTCCCACTAATCTTTGTGTCATCTGCAAATTTTGTTACACTACACTCTGTCCCCTCTTCCAGGTCATCTATGTATATTGTAACAGTTGTGGTCCCAGCACCGATCCCTGTGGCACACCACTAACCACCGATTTCCAACCTGAAAAGGACCCATTTATCCCGACTCTCTGCTTTCTGTTAGCCAGCCAATTCTCTATCCATGCTATACATTTCCTCTGACTCCGCGTACCTTTATCTTCTGCAGTAACCTTTTGTGTGGCACCTTATCGAATGCCTTTTGGAAATCTAAATAAACCACATCCATCGGTACACCTCTATCCACCATGCTCGTTATATCCTCAAAGGGAGATGGAGAGAACTAAAGATGGGCTTCCACAGTTTTCCCAGTTTACAGCTGCAGAGGAGGAAGCGTTGGAGATCAGTGATGTTTCAGCGTCCCTGGCTGTTGGAGATGGGGAGATGGGGACCTCCCAGCTACCTGGTGACAGAATTAAATATCAGCGACCCACATGTCATATAGCACTTAGTCATGTTGACTTGATTTCAACAGCGAATGAAATATGATCACCTTCATAATGTTAAATTGCAACAATACTACCTTGCCAGAACTAATTCACATTGTTTCTCTCTGCAGGGCCTTCACACTTGCAGCAGCAGCAGTCGGTGGACCTCCCGGATGACGAATCCTCAGAGGAGCAGATACATTCTGAGGGTGCACTGTCATAGGACTCATGCTTACCATGCACCAGCTCAGATACTCTCAATTCGGTGGGACCACGGAGGCAGATATTTGGGTTGTCACTTGGTGAGTCACGCCTCACAAGTGAGTAAGAGCAGATGGTGATGGCAGGGACAGCAGTGGCGAGTCCTCGTTGGAGGATGCAGCCCTCTCCAAGCTCTGCTTAGCTGGACGCAGATGCTTTTCCCTGGGGGCCGTCGATGAAAAGTAGAATGTGCAATGCACTGATCGGTCTTCCAAGCTGACCATGATAGCAGAGAGGATGGAGGTATCCGAATCAAGCATGAGGGGTCTCTGTCGCAGAGCATTGCGAGGATGTCTTCTTTCATGGATAGTGTTATATATGTAGACTTGTATTTACTCTGTACAGCTACAGCTCATCCTCTGGAGTCCCAAGGGATCCCATAATCCCTTGGGAGCACAGATACTTAAGGAGGCTTCACAGGTTGGAGAGGAACTCTGGAGACCTGCAATAAAAGACTAAAGTCACACTTTACTTTGAGCTCACAGTGTTCAGTCTAACTCTTTCTCCAAACACAACAACTGGCAACGAAATACAGATAGCGAATCCAAAGATGCAGAGAACAGTGGGCATCCTGGAGAAATTCTCGGAGGGAGATGATTGGGAAACTTTTGTGGAACGATTCGACCAATAGTTCATGGCCAACGAGCTAGATGGGGAAGAGAGCGCTGCCAAACGAGGGCGATCCTCCTCACCGTCTCTGGGGCACCAACATATGGCCTCATGAAGAATCTGCTCACTCCAGCGAAACCCACGGAGAAATCATAAGACGATTTGTGCACACTGGTCCGAGGGCATTTGAACCTGAAGGAAAGCGTTCTGATGGTGAGGTACCAGTTCTACAACTACAAAAGTTCTGAAGGCCAGGAAGTGGCGAGTTATGTCGCCGAGCTAAGACGCCTTGCAGGTCATTGTGAATTTGAAGGACATTTGGAGCACATGCTCAGAGATTTTTTTGAACTTGGCGGCCACGAAACCATATTTCGCAAACCTTTGACTATAGAGACCCCAACCTGAGTAAGGCCATAGCGATAGCCCAGGCGTTCATTACCAGTGACAATACGAAGCAAATCTCTCAGTACACAAGTGCTGCTACAAGTACTGTGAACAAAGTGATGTTGTTTTCGAATCGTTACGTACAGGACAGGTCACACATACCTGCAGCTGCACGTCCGCAGATGACTCAGAGTCCACCATCAAGGGCAATGAATGCAAGGCCATTAACACCTTGTTGGCGCTGCGGGGGTGATCATCGTTTCCATTCATGCCGATTCAAAGAGTACTTTCGCAAGGGCTGTGGAACAATGGGACACCTCCAACGAGTGTGCAGGCGAGCTGCTAAGCCTGTTAAACCTGCAAACCACCATGTTGCAGAGGAGGACAGATCCATGGAGGATCACGACGAAGCAGAGCCTCAGTTAGAGGAGGTAGAGGTACATGGGGTGCACACATTCACCACGAATTGTCCCCCGATAATGCTGAATGTTGAACTAAATGGACTCCCGGTGTCAGTGGAGCTGGACACGGGCGCGAGCCAGTTCACCATGGGCAAAAAGACTTTCAAAAGGTTGTGGTGCAACAAGGCCTCAAGGCCAGTCTTAACTCCAGTTCGCACAAAACTGAGAATTTACACTAAAGAACTGATTCCTGTAATCGGCATTGCTACCGTAAAGGCCTCCTATGATGGAGCGGTGCACAAGCTACCAGTGTGGGCAATGGTCCCACGCTGCTCAGCAGGAGCTGGCTGGGAAAGATACGCTGGAACTGGGACAATGTCCGAGCGCTATCGCCTGCTGATGACACTTTGTGTGCCCAGGTCTTAAAACTAAATTTCCTTCACTGTTCGAACCAGGCATCGGGAAATTCCAAGGAGCAAAAGTGCAGATCCACCTAATTCCAGGGGCGCGGCCCATCCATCACAAGGCGAGAGCAGTATCTCCCTGCAGGACCAACACGCACTACAAAAGGCTGACAACCTCTTTGCAACGCTGGCGGGAGGAAAGGCGTTCACGAAGCTGGATCTGACTTCAGCCTACATGACGCAGGAACAGGAGGAATCATTGAAGGCCCTCACCTGCATCAACACGCACAAAGGTCTTTTTGTTTATAACAGATGCCCGGTTGGAATCCGATCAGCGGCGGCGATATTCCCAAGAAACATGGAAAGTTTACTGAAGTCGGTCCAGGACGACATGTTGGTCACAGGTTGGAACACAGTCGAGCACCTGCAGAATCTAGAGGAGATTCTTAGTCGACTCAACCGCGTGGGGCTGAGGTTAAAACGCTCGAAGTGCGTTTTCCTGGTGCCTGAAGTGGAGTTCTTGGGAAGGAGGATTGCGGCGGACGGCATTAGGCCCACCACCGCGAAGACAGAGGCAATCGAGTATGCACCGAGGCCACAGAACGTGATGGAACTGCGGTCGTTTCTGGAACTCTTGAACTACTTTGGTAACTTCTTACCAGGTCTCAGCACACTGCTAGAGCCATTATATGTCTTACTATGAAAAGGGAACGAATGGGTTTGGCGCAAAAGGCAAGAAAATGCCTTTGTAAAAGAGAGAAAATTGTTATGCTCAAACAAATTGCTTGTGTTGTATGATTCCATGTAAGCGTTTAGTACTAGCATGTGATGTGTCGGCATATGGTGTCGGGTGTGTAGTATAACAAGCTAATGATTTCGGGAAACTGCAACCGGTTGCTTATGCATCCAGGAGTCTGTCTAAGGCTGAGAGAGCCTACAGCATGATTGAAAAAGAAGCGTTAGCATGTGTCTATGGGGTAAAGAAAATGAATCATAGAAACATAGAAACATAGAAAATAGGTGCAGGAGTAGGCCATTCGGCCCTTCGTGCCTGCACCACCATTCAATAAGATCATGGCTGATCATTCCTTCAGTACCCCTTTCCTGCTTTCTCTCCATACCCCTTGATCCCTTTAGCCGTAAGGGCCATATCTAACTCCCTCTTGAATATATCCAATGAACTGGCATCTGCGGCAGAGAATTTCACATGTTAACAACTCTCTGAGTGAAGAAGTTTCTCCTCATCGCAGTCCTAAATGGCCGGCCCCTTATCCTAAGAATGTGTCCCCTGGTTCTGGATTTCCCCAACATCAGGAACATTCTTTCCGCATCTAACCTGTCCAGTCCCGTCAGAATCTTCAATACATGTTTGGGCTAAAATTCGAATTGGAAACTGACCATAAGCCACTTATATCCCTGTTCTCCGAAGGGATAAATACCAACGCATCAGCCCGCATCCAGAGATGGGCGCTCATGTTGTCCGCATACAACTACACCATCCGTCGCAGGCCAGGCACAGAAAACTGCGCTGATGCTCTCAGTAGGCTGCCATTGCCCACCACGGGGGTGGAAATGGGGCAGCCCGCAGATCTAGCCATAGTTATGGAAGCATTTGAGAGTGAGCAATCACCCGTCACTGCCCGGCAGATCAAAACCTGGACAAGCCAGGACCCCTTATTATCTCTAGTCAAAAGCTGTGTGCTTCACAGGAGCTGGTCCAGTGTCCCAGTGGAAATGCAGGAAGAGATAAAGTCGTTCCAGCGGTGCAAAGATGAAATATCTGTACAGGCAGACTGCCTTCTGTGGGGCAATCGAGTAGCGGTCCCCAAGAAGGGCAGAGATACCTTCATCAATGACCTCCACAGTACCCACCCAGGCATCATAATGATGAAAGCGATAGCCAGATCCCATGTGTGGTGGCCCAGTATCGATGCGGACTTAGAGTCCTGCATTCACAGATGTAATATATGTTCACAGTTAAGCAATGCACCCAGAGAGGCACCGCTAAGTTTATGGTCTTGGGCCTCCAAACCGTGGTCTAGGGTACATGTCGACTATGCAGGCCCGCTCTTGGGTAAAATGTTCCTTGTGGTTGTAGACGTGTACTCCAAGTGGATTGAATGTGAAATAATGTCGGTTAGCACGTCCGCTGCCACTACTGAAAGTCTGCGGACCATGTTTGCCACTCACGGCTTACCCAATGTGCTGGTGAGCAACAACCGGCCATGTTTTACCAGTGCTGAGTTCAAAGAATTCATGACCCATAACGGGATCAAACATGTCACATCGGCCCTGTTTAAACCAGCGTCCAATAGTCAGGCAAAGAGAGCAGTGCAAACCATCAAACAAGGCTTGAATAGGGTAACTGAAGGTTTACTGCAGACTCACCTATCCTGAGTCCTGCTTAGCTACCGCACGAGACCTCTCTCACTCACTGGGATCCCACCTGCTGAACTGCTCATGAAAAGAACACTAAAGACAAGGCTCTCATTAGTTCACCCTGATCTACATGAACAGGTAGAGAGCAGGCAGCTTCAACAAAGTGCATACCATGATAGCGCAAATGTGTCACGCGAGATTGAAATCAATGATCCTGTATTTTTATTAAATTATGGACAAGATCCCAAGTGGCTTCCCGGCACTGTCGTGGCCAAAGAGGGGAGCGGGGTGTTTCGGGTCAAACTTTCAAATGGACTCATTCACCGGAAACACTTGGACCAAATCAAACTCAGATTCACGGACTATCCTGAGCAACCCACCTTGGACCCTACCTTTTTTGATCCCCCAACACACACACCAGTGGCAACCAGCACCACGGTTGACCACGAAGTAGAACCCATCATCCACAGAAGCCCTGCAGGGCCCAACACACCAGGCAGTTCAGCAAGGCCAGCTGCACAGCAGCCCAGCGAGGGCCCAACAAATGATTCAACAACACCAGCTTTCACACCGAGACGATCAACCAGGGCAAGAAGGGCCCCAGATCGACTCACATTGTAAATAGTTACACTATTGACTTTGGAGGGGAGTGTTGTTATATATGTGGACTTGTATTTATTCTGTACAGCCACCAGAGGGCTAATCCCCTGGAGTCCCAAGGGATCCCATAATCCCTTGGGAGCACAGGTATTTAAGGAGGCTTCACAGGTTGGAGGGGCACTCTGGAGAACTGCAATAAAAAACACTTTACTTTGAGCTCGCAGTGTTCAGTCTGACTCTTTCTCCATACACAACAGATAGATTGGCCAACTCCATAGAACATCAATCTCTGCAATCAAATGTGTCCATGCAGGCCTTGACCACAGCCGTGCACACTGTGAATGGAAAAATGTCTGCTGCCTTAAATAGGATGACAGACACCTTGGCCTTGGCCTTACAACACCGCAATAATCTGCACCAAACTGCTCTCCAGCAGAGTAGTAGCAGTGAACTGTGGCTGGCCCATGAGCGGGATGATGGTGAAAGGGGACATGGAAATGGGAACTCCACTGAAAGTGCTTCCACGTCTCGCCCATTGCTTTCCTCCACCTCACCCCCATCCCACCCCAATTAGTACCTGACATGTTGCTTCATCTCCCAATGGCTGAGTCTGCCCCTGCACAGGTACAGGTGGAGCAGTTTTTGACAGGGCCCTCACGGGCTCCAAAACCCAGAGCGAATCGGCCAAGAGCCTCTCGGTAGTCAGAGCAGGGATCCAAGCCGTCTGCCTCTACCTCTGCTGAAGCCACAGGGGTTACCTCATAAAAGCGGTAGGAAAAGGAAGAGTAAAGCTTTGTCATTGCACAAGGGTATGCCCATTGACCCATGAGAAAATGTTATGTCATGAAGTTTCTGTTCTTTAGTACAATCACATAAATGTTATTATTTTGCATCACCTTCCCCTCTCACCTATCCTTGGTTGCAGGGTGGAAAGTTGTCTTTTAACTTGTTGATGGTGAGTGGAAAGATATGAGTTGACGGGGCCCAACAGGGGAATGTGCAAGGGGTGATTGGTTAGTTGCAGGACTGGTTTGTGTCAGTGGAATTGCTGGGGGTGTGGGGTGGGGGGGTGGATGACCAAGAGAGTGGCCATTGCATGTGCTTCTGACATTGGTCCACTGCTGCATCCTAAGTGAACCTTGCTTTAATAATGCCATCCCGGGCAGCAATGTGAGCAGCTAGTGCTGCATTGCCCCTCAGCACCCTACTCCTCCTCGTTTTCCTCATCTTCCTCTTCCACCTCACACTTCTGGTGGTCATCTGACATTCGTTGTAGTGTTGTTGGGCTTCATTGGTTGGGTTTCTGAAGTGAGTATCCCTTGTCTCCTAGCAGGTCCATAGACATCCAGGAACTTGGACTGCTGCAGGACGGAAGCATCATGGCAGCTCCCGGGAATCTTAACTTACCGGCAGAAATATCGTTTTGTGGTTGCACACCAGCTGCACATTGATGGAATGGAAGTCCTTGCAGTTTACGAATACCACTGCTTGATCTGGAGAGTGCAGAAGACCCTTTGCGCTTCCTGACTTCGCCCCCTGAATGACGAATCTCCATAGGAGGTTTAGCAAGGATTTGAGAGGAAAGTTTTTCACCCAGAGGGTGGTGGGGTCTGGAACTCACTGCCTGAAAGGATGGTAGAGGCAGAAGCCCTCACCACATTTAAAAAGTATTTGGATGTGCACTCGAAGTGCCGTAACCTACAGGGCTACGGACCAAGAGCTGAAAAATGAGATTAGGCTGGATTGCTCTTTGTCGGCCGGCGCGGACACGATGGGCCGAAATGGCCTCTTTCGTGCTGTAAATTTTTATGATTCTATGATTCTATGATCGCTAATTTTAAGTTTGTGTCTCCTTGTTCTGGACTCACTCACCAGAAAAAATAATTTTTCTCGATTTACCATCAACTCCTTTAATTATCTTAAACATTTCAGTTAGATCACTCCTTAATCTTTGATACTCGAGGCCTAGTCTATGCAACCTGTCCTCATAATTTAACCCTTTTTGTCACGGTACCATTCTGGCTATCATTTAGCCCAGCTGGAGGAGGATGCAATAATCCGTCTCTAAGTCCCTGCCCAACTGCTCGATTATTTGATTAATGGCCTTGCTGCCCACCCCAGGACCCCTCACCACATTCCACTGTGAAGCAAATAAATAATCCTAAACTGGCTCATGTTTGCAACTCGGGTGACACAGCTGTGTGGAATAGGTTGACATATATGCAAGAAAACAAAGGAACCAGAACATATGAGAATGCAGCGGCTTTGGCACAGATGACCAGACATAATAGACTACAATTATATTCTGCCCTTACATAGCAGAGAAACAGACTGCGTGCTTGTTTCATAGGGAATGATTCCCCTCCCCCTACATCTTCTCCTCTGCTGAATGCACCAACCTTTGCCCTAGGATGTGGTTCCACGGCAATGACCCATTACCTTGGGCCCTGTAACGTGTGCACCTGTGAGTATGCTCACAGCTTTGTAGAGCTGTTGCAATGTGAGTGGCTTAGCCAGTCACGTGATGTTTACAAGACTCAATAAAACCCCAGTCAGTTGGGTCTAGGTCATCCATAATGAGGTATGCAGTTGTGAGCCTAGTGGAACTAGAGGGCATGATCTTAGAATAAGGGGCCGCCCATTTAAAGCAGAGATGAGGAGGTATTTCTTCTCTCAGAAGGTTGTAAATCTGTTAAATTTGCTGCCTCAGAGAACTATGGAAGCTGGGACAGTGAATAAATTTAAGACAGAAACAGACGATAAGGGGATAAGGGGTTATGGGGAGCGGGCGGGCAAGTGGAGCTGAGTCTATGATCAGATCAGCCATGATCTTATTGAATGGCGGAGCAGGCTCAAGGGGCAGTATGGCCTACTCCTGTTGGATGAACTGGTAATGTGTAGTGTCATTGTTAAACCTTTGTTAATAAACCAAACTAGTTCTTAATAGTAATGTGTTGCTATGAATTCTGAAGTAAAGAACTCTAGAAGCAAATACATTACAGGCCCCAGTGGCCATCCTTCATACCCAAGCCTACAAGGGTAGTACTTGCCCACTATTCGATGACGGGAGGCCTCACACCTGAGTCTGATACAGTAGTCGCACATCATCCATTTTCCAGCAGGAGTCACTGGGTAGCGATCAGGAGCAGGACCCCTGACTCCTGACCCCTGGCTGAGTTTGCCTTTCCTTGCACAAGGGCAGTGGCTCTAACTTTAATTTAGACTGGCATTTGGCTGAGATCGGCTCAGCACAGGCCGAGAATCAACCTGATTTGGTCTGTGTGTGTGTGTGTGTGTGTGTGATTTTTGTTTTGCTACACTTTGCCCAGCCTTTACCCAGTAGGCCGTCGAGAGGATCTGGTTTAAATAAAAGAAAACAGGATTTTTTTGGATTGTAAGCTGAAAATCACCAGTAACACATCCCCTTAACAGAATATCACTCCCAGCAACTTTACATTCTTACCTTTTATGGAGATATTTCTGAGCCTTAATGAACACATCTGATGACACCACTACATTCAAGAGCGCAGGCCTGATCCATAACATGCACATTACCTTTACAGAACGGACTAGTTTGTTTTTGTTTAAGAGTGCACCGTGCCAAAAACCAGCTGCCGACACTGCACAGCACTGAGTTAACACGCAGAGATTTAACTTGCTCCCGAGTCTATAAAAAGAAAGAGAGGTTTTATAGCTGGCAGGAAAACTCCCTCGGCTTTTAATGTTAGTGGAAGTGAAGCTGGTCATTCCTGCTCCTGTGGTTTGGTTGCTCGCTCCATTATTTATTCTGTATTGGGCCTTGTGAGGGTGCTGCCAGTGGTGTTGTTGGCCCCGTAACACCCGGCAACGAGCAGCGCCTCTGCAGTTGGGAGCTGCTTTCTAGAGCGGAGAAAATGGCGGCCAAGCAAGCTGGAGGGCAAGCCCCAGAGTTGCTGTGAGCGCGGTTGTTTAATGGTTGTGCCACTAAAATACAGAGACTATGGGGACCATTTGAAGGATGAGCAGGATTATTGCGGACAGGGCCCGATGCGGACAGGAAGCCGTCCAGCTCTCCACAGCGTGAAGAGGTTAACACCTGGGCTTCGCCTGCGTGATTGAGGTCAATCCCCTGTCCGACCCCGGTAGGAAGAGCGACGGGGCCAACCGGCAGGAGCCGGATTTCAGGCGGTAGAAGGGCACCGCTGAGGACCCGATGGCGCAGTAAGGTAAATGTTTGGGATGGGGGGGATTGGACGGGGCATGGGAGCGAATTCCGGGAAGCCATATTTGCAGAGCAAGGTCCCACATACAGCAAAGAGTTCATCTGTTTTTGGTGGTGGTGGGAGGAGCATTGGCCAGTCCACTGGAAAAATTCCCAGCTCTTCTTCAAATAGTGGCATAAGATTTGTAATGTCTATCTGAACTATCGGATGAGGCAGATGGGGCTCCGGTTTAATGTCTCAGCTGAAGAATGACACCTGATAATGCAGCATTCCCTCACTGTTGTCTCAGCCTAAAGTCCTTTCTTTTGAGCCAATTAGCTGAGAAGTGAGTGATTTCCGGTGACTAAAGAAATAAATTTTTTCTTGGGACAGATAGTAAAATTTGCGCTCAACCAGGAGCATGTAATGGTATTGGTGTTGATTCTGCACCACACCACCCCCCCCCCCCACCCCCCCACCCCCCTCTCCCCCCCCCCCCCCTCCTCACCAGACTGATTCCTGGGATAGGGGGATTAACCTATGGGGAGAGATTGAGTAGACTAGACCTATATTCTCTAGAGTTTAGAAGAATGAGAGGTGATCTCATTGAAACATTCAAAATTCTTCCAGGGCTTTTCAGGGTAGATGCAGGGAGGATGTTTCCCCCTGGCTGGGGAGATTGGAACCAAAGGTCGCAGACTCAGAATAAGGGGTCGGCCATTTAGAACTGAGTTGAGGAAAAATGTCTTCACTCAGAGGGTGGTGAGTCTTTGGAATTCTCTACCCCAGAGGGCTGTGGAGGCTCAGTCTTTGAGTATATTCAAGAGAGAGATCGATAGATTTTTGACTATTAAGGGAATCAAGGGATATGGGGTTAGTGCAGGAAGATCTTGAATGGCGGAGCAGGCTCGCGGGGCCGAATGGCCTACTCCTGCTCCTATTTCTTATGTTCTCTCCTCATGCCAGCAGCAAGAGCACCCAGTTCTGGCACAGATCACTAAAGATCAGGTGAAGCTCACGTGACTCTCCACTCTGGTCGTCTACACCACTTTGATATCTGCATTTCCCACGTCATTTCTCAATGTTGAGTTGCTCAGTGCAGTTAGAGTTTATTCTGAATCAGTGTTCATTTTGCAGTCAGCCCTGTAAGGCAGGCTCCCTCCTGGAGGAAGGCTGCACTAACCATACAACGTTAGATCCTGATTAACTGGAATACAGATGGAGGCAAAAGCCACAGTCAGCAATCGTGTGGCTTTATTCTTCAAGCCAATTTTAATGAGCTGTCTACCTACACAATATAAATTATATACACAATGTAAAATATACACAAGTCAAACTAATGAACAATTTATCGCCTACGCATCTTAATGCCCGATGTGTGTCACTTTGACTCAATGAGTAGCACTCTCACCTCTGAGTCAGAAGGTTATGGGTTCAAGCCCCACCCCAAAGACTTGAGCACAAAACCTAGACTGATACTTCAGTGCAGCAATGAGGGAGTGTTGCACTGTCAGAGGTGCTGTCTTTCAGATGTGGCGTTAAACTAAGGCTCTGTCTATAAGCTCAGGTGGATGTAAAAGATCCCACGGCACAATTCAAAAAAAGAGCAGCAGAGTTTTCCTGATGTATCCCACAACCAACCTCAACGCCCATTCTTTGTGGGACTGGCTGCCATGTTGGCCTATACAAAAACAGTCACTGCACTTCAAAAGTTCTTTCTTTCAATATAACACCAGGGGGCAGTGTTTCAGGTCTCCTGTGCTCCATTTTACACCCCGGAGCGGCAGCATTGGTGACGGTGAGGTGTTCTGGGCAGGCGATCAGTCCCCAGCGTCCCGCAGGAATACTCAGGTCCGGTTTTGCGGCAGCGAAGGGCAGCACCGCCCGGAAGAGCTGCGCCGGTGTGCATCACTCCTGGTTGCAACAACGGTGCGAGTTTTGACTTCTGCCCGCCCGTACGCCTCGAAGCGTGCCCCGCAGTGACGCCTGGGAAATCAGGTGGTCCAACGATGCCGACTGCAGCGAGGTAAGTAATGGACTCCTTAGGTAAGTGTGATTGTTTTTTCTTTTAATATTTTTTGCGATTTATGTTGTGGTGGCGTGAGCAATGTTTTGGGAATGTTTCTGTGGGTTTTTTTCAGATTTGTTCTTCTCCCCAGGCGTCTCTCGGCGTGCTCCCGGTCCAGCACTTTAACTCAGGATTTTCCCATGCTCACGGCCAAGAGAGGTGTACAACGCCTCCCTTAGCGCTGCGCCCCAGACTCAGGGCCCAGTTGCCCAATTTTACTTACTGAGGCGCAAACTGTTCCTGGGTGCTAACTTTACCGCCTGCCTCCATTACCGCCCCAAAATCAGCAAAGCCAAAAATCCAGCCCTATCTTTCTGGGTGAATTCAGATACTAGTAATCCCCTATGCAAGAGGCCATGTCACTATCTCAGTGGTCCTGCCTAACTTTCTTGCTGTCCTGAGAGACGCCTGATGATTTTGACACATTAGGGGTGATTTTAACCGTGTTCGAACGACGGAAACCAGGTGGACAGGCGGTTAAAATCACAACAGGCCTCACACTGCTGAGGTCAGGATGGTTTTCCTCCCATCTCAGTTACAGCCCCCTGTTGTGTTCATACTCTATTTGTTACAGCTAACTGGACAGGCATTAGGACCCTGCGGGAGCTATTCATAGTTGCTGTATTCATTCTGGTTCATGCCGGTTTGTGGACTCCATTTTGGGTTGTATAAAAGCACAGTTAAGTGAAGTTACATTTCTCCTGGTTCAGTTTGTCAATTATTTTACGCGTACACAAGAGCCCTCCCACCAACCCCGTCACCATCTCACCAGCTGATTCTCGCCCCAAGTTAAAATTGGGTCTATTATATATGTAAAGAACTGTTTTTCTGCTTAACATTTAATACTTCAGCCCTAAATCCTCACAGATATTTTAGCTTCCATTCCACAGTTCAAGCTGAATGGCTAAAGATGGAGCGATTAAAATCGGGGATGCATAAGAGGCCAGAATTAGGCGAGCGCAGAGATCTCGGAGGGTTATAGTGCTGTAAGAGATTACAGAGCTAGGGAGGGGCGAGACCCTGGAGACATTTGAAAACAAGGACGAGAATTTTAAAATTGAGATGTTGCCAGACCAGGAGCTAATGCAGGTCCGCGAGCACAGGGTAATGGGTGAACAGAACTTGGTGTGAGTTAGGATATGGACAGCAGAGTTGTGGGTAAGCTCAAGTTGACATAGGGTGGAAGATGGGAGGCCAGCGAGGAGTGCGTTGGAATAGTCGAGTCTGGAGGTAACCAAGGCATAGATGAGGGTATCAGCAGCAGATGGGCTGAGGCGGGGACAAAGTCGGGTGATGCTATGAAGGTGGAAGTCTTGGAGGTGGAGCAGATATGTGGTCAGAAGCTCAGCTTGGGCTCAAATACGACACCAAGGTTACAAACACCAATACAACACCAAGCGCTTTGGGACGTCCTGAGGACATGAAAGGCGCTATATAGGTGCAAGTTACTTCATCCTTATTGCTTGCCCATGTGTAACACACAGACAAAGTCAGCTAATGAGGATTAACTGTAGCACTAAATTCCTATCCCAGCTTCCTGGCTGCCGCACACTGCACCGATAGTTCAGTGAGACTTCACCTTTCGCAACCTGCAAGGCTCTGCATAGCAAAATAACCAGAAGCGCCCGTGTTTGTTGACACTGTCTGCAATGGGAAATTTATATGAACGGTAGGAGGTGTGCAAGATGTGGCAGCTCCCGATCATGCAAAGAAACAAACCCTCCAGAGCCCAGAGGAGCTGAAGAGCAGCTCAAGCCAACTGTACGGAGGGGTCAACAAAGTCCAGACAAGCCTGACACGAGACACGCGACGTGCAGGGTTCAACGGTGGTGAATGAATGTTGCTGCAGTAAATTTTCTTACATGTGTAATAATTCACTCCTCTGTGGGGCCACTTGGACCTTGCAGCTCTCAGCACTAGCTCTTCCCTGTGCTTGTACATCTGGCCTGGCTTCTCCTCTCCTCGTTATGTCTGAAAAGTAACGAGCCGGCTGCAGGTCTTTCGTTTTTACACTGCCGGCTGGGTGGAGAATGGGTCGGGTAGGGTCGGCTGCTTGTAAACAAGCCCACCGGATTTGTGGCAGAGGGGTCATCCGTGGAGGGCTGTCAGCGAGAGTGGAACGGTGGCGATGTGAGGACGAGGGAATATTCTGGGAATGGGTCCGACGGGCTGGATGGCCTGTTCTTGCTCCACATTCTTAGAAACCAGAGTACTAATTTAATGGTGTACACCTGAGATGCTTGGGGCTAATTCTCCTTTGCTTAAAGCCCCGCGAGCACTTATTTCTGCATTGCTGAGTGGAAGAAAAAGCTGCAGGTGCCCGTTAAAGCTGCGGACTGCAGGGGGATATCAATCAACTGGTCAACTGGGCAGAACAGTGGCAAATGGAATTTAATCCAGAGAAGTGTGAGGTAATGCTCAGGAGGGCTAACAAGGAAAGCGAATACACATTAAATGGTATGACATTGAAAAGTGTAAAGGAACAAAGGGACCTTGGAGTGCATGTCCACAGATCCCTGAAAATAGCAGGCCAGGTGGATAAAGTGGTTAAGAAGGCATATGGAATGCTTACCTTTATTAGCTGAGGCATAGAATACAAGAGCAGGGGGTTTATGCTTGAACTGTATAAAACACAGGTTAGGCCACAGCTGGAGTACTGCGTTATGTTCTGGTCACCACATTACAGGAAGGACGTGATTGCACTGGAGTAGATACAGAGGAGATTTACGCGGATGTTGCCAGGAGTGGAGAATCGAAGCTATGAGAACAGATTGGATAGGCTGGGTTTGTTTTCATTGGAACAGAAGAGGCTGAGGGGAGACCTCATTGAGGTGTATAAAATTATGAGGGGCCTAGATATAGTCGATAGAAAAGGCCTATTTCCCTCAGCAGAGAAGTCAACAGCCAGGGGGTATAAATTTAAAAAGTAATTGGTAGAAGGTTTAGAGGGGATTTGAGGGGAAATTTCCTCACACTGAGGGTTGTGGGGGTCTGGAACTCACTGCCTGAAAGGATGGTAGAGGCAGAACCCTCACCACATTTTTAAAAACTTGGATGTGCACCTGAAGTGCATTAACCTGCAGGGTTACGGACCCTGAGCTGGAAAGTGGGATTAGACTGGATAGTCTCTTGTTGGCTGGCACAGACATGATGGGCCGAAATGCCCTCCTTCCGTGCTGTAAACTTCTATAATTCTACAATTCTACAATTCTATGATACTATGATTATACCGATTTCCACCCGTCGAAGCCGACATCACTAGTACAGGAAGAGCTTACTGTTGAGGTTCACCGAAGGCTTGCAGGTCCATGTTAATGACAGAGGAGCCCCTCTCTGGGGCATCCTGGGCCTTTGTTCTGAGGTTAGCGCAGGATTGATGCCCGAGTAAAATCAATGTCATAGAAATATAGAATCATAGAAAATAGGTGTAGGAGTAGGCCATTCGGCCCTTCAAGCCTGCAGCACCATTCGATAAGATCATGGCTGATCATTCCCTCAATACCCCTTTCCTGCTTTCTCTCCATACCCCTTGATCCCTTTAGCCGTAAGGGCCATATCTAACTCCCTCTTGAATATATCCAATGAACTGGCATCAACAACTCTCTATGGCAGGGAATTCCACAGGTTAACAACTCTCTGAGTGAAGAAGTTTATCCTCATCTCAGTCCTAAATATCCTACCCCTTATCCTTAGACTGTCCCCTGGTTCTGGACTTCCCCAACATCGGGAACAATCTACCCGCATCTAACCTGTCTTGTCCCGTCAGGATCTTGTATGTTTCTATGAGATCCCCTCTCATCCTTCTAAACTTCAATGTATAAAGGCCCAGTTGATCCAGTCACTCCTCATATGTCAGTCCGGCCATCCCGGGAATCAGTCTGGTGAACCTTTGCTGCACTCCCTCAATACAAGAATGTCCTTCCTCAGATTAGGAGACCAAAATTGAACATAATATTCCAGGTGAGGCCTCAGCAAGACCCTGTAAAACTGCAGTAAGACCTCCCTGCTCCTATACTCAAATCCCCTAGCTATGAAGGCCAACATACCAGTTGCCTTCTTTACCGCCTGTTGTACCTGCATGTTAACTTTCAATGACTGATGAACCATGACACCCAGGTCTCGTTGCACCTCCCCTTTTCCTAATCTGCCACCATTCAGGTAATATTCTGTCTTCGCGTTTTTGCCCCCAAAGTGTATAACCTCACATTTATCCACATTATACGGCATCTGCCATGCATTTGCCCACTCACCTAACCTGTCTAAGTCACCCTGCAGCCTCTTAGCATCCCCCTCACAGCTCACACCGCCACGCAGTTTAGTGTTATCTACAAACTTGGAGATATTACACTCAATTCCTTCATCCAAATAATTGATATATATTGTAAAGAGCTGGAGTCCCAGAACTGAGCCCTGCGGCATTCCACTAGTCACTGCCTGCCATTCTGAAAAGGACCCGTTTATCCAGACTCTCTACTTCCTGCCTGCCAACCAGTTCTCTATCCACGTCAGTATATTACCCCCATTACCATGTGCTTTGATTTTGCACACCAATCTCTTGTGTGGGACCTTGTCAAAAGCCTTTTGAAAGTCCAAATACACCACATCCACTGGTTCTCCCTTGTCCACTCTATTAGTTACATCCTCAAAAAATTCCAGATTTGTCAAGCATGATTTCCCCTTCATAAATCCATGCTGACTTGGACCAATCCTGTCACTGGTCTCCAAATGCGCTGCTATTTCATCCTTAATAATTGATTCCAACATTTTCCCCACCACTGATGTCAGGCTAACTGGTCTATAATTACCCGCTTTCTCTCTCCCTCCCTTTTTAAAAAATGGTGTTACATTAGCTACCCTCCAGTACATAGGAACTGATCCCGAGTCAATCGACTGTTGGTAAATGATTACCAATGCATTCACTATTTCTAGGGCCACTTCCTTAAGTATTCTGGAATGCAGATTATCAGGCCCCGGGGATTTATCGGCCTTCAATCCCATCAATTTCCCAAATACAATTTCCCGCCTAATAAGGATATCCTTCAGTTCTTCGTTCTCACTAGACCCTCTGTCCCCTAGCACTTTCGGAAGGTTATTTGTGTCTTCCTTCTTGAAGACAGAACCAAAGTATTTGTTCAATTAATCTGCCATTTCTTTATTCCCTATTATAAATTCACCTGAATCCGACTGCAAGGGACCTACGTTTGTCTTCACTAATCTTATTCTCTTCACATGTCTATCGAAGCATTTGCAGTCAGTTTTTATGTACCCGGCAAGCTTCTTCTTGTACTCTATTTTCCCCTTCTTAATTAAACCCTTTGTCCTCCTCTGCTGAATTCTAAATTTCTCCCAGTCCTCAGGTTTGCTGCTTTTTCTGGCCAATTTATATGCCTCTTCCTTGGTTTTAACACTATCCTTAATTTCCCTTGTTAGCCACGGTTGAGCCATCTTCCCTGTTTTATTTTTACTCCAGACAGGGATGTACAATTGCTGAAGTTCATCCATGTGATCTTTAAATGTTTGGCATTGCCTATCCACCGTCAACCCTTTAAGTATCATTTGCCACAATAACTTAGCAGGTTCCCAGGAAATCAATTGTGCAGGCCGAAGCATTGAATGGGCTGCGAAAAAAAAGGTCGTGTCTGGCCTCTTATTCCTAATTTTATTTTTATTTTTCTCGTGGCACATAGGTAGGGTTGCCAACTCTGGCTTGACGTACTCCTGGAGGTTTCATGTACCTCCCACCCCATCCCCATGTCCTTGCCATTAGTCGCCCGACACGTCCATCCTCGCGGAGGTCTGCCTTTCCGCAGCCAATGGGAACGTGAATAGACTCATCACCACCCAATTAGATGATTCTTGACTCTCAGCCTAACAGACCTTATCCCATCTCTAATATTACTAATATACAAAATTGTTCAATGAAAATGAAAAGAACACATTTCTTTTAACACCCCTGTGATTTTTCTTCAGGGTTTGCTCGCAGCAGAGTCCTGGAGATTAAGCATCAATTCCTGGAGACTCCAGGTCAATCCTGGAGGGTTGGCAACCCTGCACATAGGTCCTCGTGCCTTTGTACCCATTGATTTGCTTTACTTTCCCCACAGCACCATTGCAACATTCAATGGGCTTCCCAAATGGAAGTTACAGAAGCAAGACAGGAACGTGAAGAGGACATCAGGTGGTACGTGAAGAGGTGCCCTGCTGCAATCACCAGTGTCCGCACACCCACATCTGCACACAGATGTTTGCCAGACCTCACTCTGGCAAACAATTAGTGCAGGCGGGGATTCCAATTTTCAAAGGTAGGCAGAGACAGCAGGCCCAATGACTCAGGTATGTGTGAAGGCCTGATTAACCATTAAACTGGGTGGGTATTCAAAATTAGTGCAGGCGGGGTCTCCAACTTTCAAAGGTAGGCAGAGACAGCAGGCTCAATGACTCAGGTATGTGTGAAGGCCTGATTAACCATTAAACTGGGTGGGTATTCAAAAGCACCCCAAGCACAGCTCGTCGAGCTTTACTTGATACTGCACAATTGACCATCAGCCATCATCACACCTGCCTGGCAATGGCTGTTGAGACGTGTCGTTACCAAATCTGGGTCAGCAGAGCCAGAGGCAGAGCTGTGCCAGCTGCTGTAAAGACACCTGCTACTAACAGGCACTACAGTGCTGGCACAGCCAGTGCCAGAACCAGCCAGCTACGGCCGCAAGCCTGCACATGGATCTTCTCTTGCCTCCACCTTTGTATGGTACTTCTTAATCCCTTGCCTCTTCAATCTTGGCGTCAACTGCTAATGGGTTGAGGTGTCTTTTCTCCTTGATTCCCACTGACCCTAGTTTTCCGAGGACTGTATTTGGCCGAAAGTTGCCATTGATTCGAGGGCGAAAACTCTCACTCCTCCTCCGGCCTTCAGGTCTAGTATCCATGTCAGGATCAAGGATGGCACGGGAATCAGAAGCCGAGCAGCTCTGATGGAACCCAAACTGAAGGTCACCTAATGGCACCACCGATGACTCCTTCCGTCACTTCCCTGCTGATGGGGAGTGTAAAGTCCTTACACAATACCACAAATCCACACGAGACACATTCTATGGACAAGGTCACTCCATGACCTGAACCTTTATTCAAAGGACCAAGAAGTAATGACTCTGCGTGGGACCTCCCTTTAAATACCTTGGTGACCAGGTGAAGAATATCTCCCACAAGTTCACCCCCTGTGGTTAAGGTGTGCATTTCTTACGTATATACAGTATTGCAGTGTGGTTACATACATGACATCACCTCCCCCTCAACATCTTATTGAGATCATAGGTTAAGTCTCTCGGGTGGTCTGCGCTCTCTCGTGGAGCGCTGCAGTTGGGGCTCTGGTTGTTGAGCCTTGGTATGCGTGTCTGTCACCTATGGTGATTCCGGCCTGTCCGGGCTGACCGCAGGGACTGTGCATGCTGCTGAATGTTCTTGTTGCCCGTTCACTGGCGGTGGTGTGAGCACCATCTCATGATCTTCCTCGGGTTCCTCAGTGTCCATGCTGAACCTTTTTTTTACTTGGTCCAAATGCTTGCGGCATATCTGCCCATTGTTAAGTTTAACCACTATGACCCTATTCCCCTCTTTGTCGATTACAGTACCCTCAAGCCATTTGGGCCCCAAAGCGTGATTGAGAACAAATACGGGGTCATCAATTTCTATACATATCCCCCTTGAATTTCAGTCATGGTACTCGTTTTGGGACTGGCGCTTGCCCTCAACAATGTCGGATAGGATTGGATGAATGAGGGACAACCGAGTTTTGAGTGTTCGTTTCATGAGTAGCTCCGTGGGCGGGACCGCCATGAGCGAGTGCGGTCGAGACCTATAGGCCAGCAGGAGGCGTGATAGGCGGCATTGAAGGGAGGGTCCTTGAATCCGGAGCATTCCTTGGTTTATGATTTGGACCACACGTTCCGCCTGGCTATTGGAGGTCGGCTTGAACGGTGCTGTCCTGACATGGTTAATACCATTACCCGACATGAACTCGCGGAATTCGTAGCTTGTGAAACATGGGCCATTATCGCTAACAAGGATGTCCGGCAAACCGTGGGTCGCAACGTCCGCGCGCAGACTCTCCAAGTGGTGGATGTCGTGCACGAATTCAAAATGATGCACTCGATCCATTTCGAGTACGCATCAACCACAATGAGAAACATTTTTCCCATGAACGGGCCCGCATAGTGTACGTGATTACGTGATCATGGCCTGGTGGGCCAGGGCCACGGGCTGAGCGGGGCCTCCCTGGGGCATTACCTAGCTGGGCACACGCCGTGCACCTGCGAACACAGTGTTCCAGGTCTGAATCAATTCCCGGCCACCACACATGTGACCTTCATCAGCACGATGCCTGGGTGCTCGCTGTGGAGTTCCCTGATGAATGCTTCCCTGCATGACTCTGGGGCATGACTACCCGGCTGCCCCATAGTAAGCAGTCGGCTTGGATGGAGAGCTAATCCAACCGTCTGTGAAACGGTCTGACCTCCTCAGGGCATGCTCCGTGTGCGGGCGCCCAATCCACAGTCAGGACACATTTCTTAATCAAGGATAGGAGGGGATCTCTGTTGGTCCAGATTTTGATCTGGCGGGCTGTGATGGGGGAGCCTGCGCTGTCAAAGGCATCGACAGCCATGACCATCTCAGCGCTTTGCTCTGCTGCCCCCTCGGTGGTGGCCAGTGGAAGCCTGCTGAGCGCGGCAGCGCAATTTTCGGTGCCGGGCCGGTGCCGGATGGTGTAGTCATACGCAGCGAGCGTGAGAGCCCATCGCTGTATCTGTTTCTAATTCGAACCTCCTGCCAAAAAGGTACCGATGCATCTTTTTTACACCATAGACACGTGCGAGTGCCTCCTTCTCAACCATCCCATATCCCCGTTCCGCTTGAGAGAGCGACCTGGAGGCATAAGTTGTAGTTGGCCCTCAGCATTACCCTGCTGCAACACGCACCCAACCCCATAGGACGATGCATCACATGTCAGAACCAATTTCTTATGGGGGTCGTACAGGGTCAACAACTTATTTGAACAAAGTAGGTTCCGCGTCCGAGTGAAAGCCTGTTCCTGACAGTTCCCCAAAACCAATCACAACCCTTACGCAGGAGCACGTGTAGCAGCTCCAACAATATGCTTAAGTTCGGCAGAAAGTTCCCGAAATAGTTCAAGAGTCCCAGAAATGAACGCAACTCCAATCTGTTGCAGGGCCTGGGCGCTCGTCGAATCGCTTCCGTTTTGGATTCGGTGGGCCGAATCCCATCTGCAGCAACCCCCCTGCCCAGAAACCCGTCCTTGAGAGCCAAAAACACACACTTAGACTTCTTGAGTCGCACCTCCTCCAGGTTGTAGAGGTGTTCCTCGGTGTCACAACCTGTGATGAGGATGTCGTCCTGGAATACAATTGTTCCAGGAATGGATTTGAGCAGGCTTTCCATGTTTCTTTGAAAAATCGCGGCCACTGATCGAATGCCAAACAGACACCTGTTGTAAACAAACAGTCCCTTGTGCGTGGTGATGGTGATCAGTAGTTTAGATTCGTCGGCCAGTTCTTGGGTCATGTAGGCTGAAGTGAGGTCCAACTTGGTGAACAGCTTGCCACCTGCCAGTGTGGCAAAAAGGTCCTCCACTCTCGGGAGCGGGTATTGGTCTTGTATGGACACCCGGTTGATAGTGGCCTTGTAGTCGCCACAGATCCTGACCGAGCCATCTGCTTTTAGGACGGGAACGATGGGGCCTGCCCAGTTGCTGAATTCAACGGGCGAGATGATGCCCTCTCTCACCAATCGGTCCAACTCGCTGTCAATTTTCTCCCGCATCACAAATGGCACAGCTCTCGCTTTGTGATGCACTGGTCTGGCGTCCGGGGTGATGCGTATCACTACTTTGGTACCTTTGAACTTCCCGACGCCAGATTGAAATAGTGACTCAAATTGCTGTAGGACCTGTGAGCATGAACTTTGCTCCACAGATGATATGGCGTGCACATCCCCTCATTTCCAGTTCATCTCAGCTAACCAGCTCCTCCCCAACAGTGCGGGATCATTGCCCGGGACAATCTAGAGCAGCAGCCAGTTCACCGATCTATTGTGTGTGACCGCCAACATTGCACTGCCTAGAACTGGAATAATTTCTTTGGTGTACATCCATAATTGCATCTCAATGTGTTCTAGTTTGGGTCTGCTGGCTTTGAGTGGCCACAGCTTTTCGAATTGTTTGAACACTCATGAGTGACTGGCGGCTCTTGTGTCCAGCTCCATGCGTACAGGGATGCCGTTTAATAGGACTTTCATCATCATAGGTGGTGTTTTGGTATATGAGCTGTGAATGTTTGCCACATGAACTCACTGAACTTCAGCGTCCATTGATTTGCCCCAAGCGTCATCCTGCCTCGCAGACCCCTCATCTTGTTCATCCGCCTCGGGTATTAGCCTGGTTACAGGCTTTCTGCACATTCTGGCTAAATGGCCACTGAGGTTACAATTTCTGCAGATGAACTATTGAAACCTGCAAGTCCTGGCAGCATGTCTGCCCCCACACCTCCAGCATGAACTGAGATTCCCATTGTTGTTTCTCGCTGATTGTCCCTTTGACTGCTCTTGAGCACCCTGTTAGTGGGTGTCAATGGCCCCATCCCGGGCCGCATTGTCCACTGGGGGGGCGTAAATGTCCGTTCAGCCTGCCATTGTTTCTGTTGGAGACTTACTCTTGGGTCTATTGCTGCCTGGGGTGTGTCGAACTGCCCTTGCCTGCCTGCGGGGCTCTGTGTCGCATTTATGATATTGACTCCCTGATCCATCGCTACGTTGGAGGCAGAGGGTTGCGCGCGTATATTATCCTCCCCCGCCATAAATGTCTGAGCCATCAACGCCGTCGTTTCCAAAGTCAAGTCCTTGGTCTCAATTAGCTTTCTGAAAATCCCAGCATGACCGATGCCCTCAATAAAGAAATCCCTTAGCATCTTCCCCCTGCAGGCATCTGTGAATTTACAGAGGCTGGCCAAGCGCCGGAGGTCCGCAACAAAATCCGGTATGCTCTGTCCTTCCCGACTTCGGTGGGTATAGAATCTGTGTCGGGCCATGTGTACGCTGCTCGCCGGTTTGAGGTGCTCACCGATTAGTTTGCTGAGCTCTTCGAAGGTTTTGACCGCTGGCTTCTCGGGTGCTAGCAGGTCTTCCATGAGCGCGTAAGTCTTAGGTCCACAGCTGGTCAGCAGATGAGCCCTTCATTTGTCAGCCGTTGCGTCTCCCAGCCAGTCCTTCATGACAAAACTCTGCTGGAGCCTCTCAATGAAATCGTCCCAGTCCTCACCAACACAGTACTGTTCATCTGTGCTGCCGGTGGCCATTCTTGTGGGTCGTTGATTCCCGTTTCTCGTCGCCAATGTAAAGTCCTTACAAAATACCACAAATCCACACGAGGCACATTCTATGGACAAGGTCACTCCATGACCTGAACCTTTATTCATGGGGCCAAGAAGTGATGACCCTGCGTGGGACCTCTCTTTAAATACCTGGGTGACCAGGTGAGGAGTGTCTCCCACAAGTTCACCCCCTGTGGTCAAGGTGTGCATTTCTTACGTATATACAGTATTGCAGTGTGGTTACATAAAGGTTACATACATGACAGGGAGGAGGCTGATAGGGCAGTAATTGGCTGGGTTAGATTGACCCACATCTTCGACTGTGTTGTGTACTGGATCAAGTTCGTCCACTAGAACTTAGAGATTGTAAGTGAATGTACTGAGGGAAGTAAACCATACCCCTTTGTGATTCAGTCCTTTCAGGGCAGGATGGGAAAAGACTAATGAATGACGAAAAGAGAAATGGCTCTAGCAGAATGTCTGTGATATATTACCCAGCTCGGTGGCCCAATTGAACAGGACACACAAACAATATCGGTACTTGTGTGTTACACAATCAGATCTGTGTCAGCCGTGGCTCAGCGGGTAGCACACTCGCCTCTGAGTCAGAAGGTTCAAGTCCTACTCCAGAGACTTGAGCACATAATCTAGGCTGACACTCCAGTGCAGTTCTGCACTGTCGCAGATGCTGCCTTTCAGTAAAAATGTTAAACCGAGGTGTTGTCTGCCCTCTCAGGTGGATGTAAAAGATCTGACGGCACTATTCAAAGAAGAGTAAGGTAGTTCTCCCCAGTTTCCTGGCCAATATTTATCCCTCAACCAACACCTAAAAGCAGATGATCTGGTCATTATCTCGTTGCTGTTTGTGGGAGCTTGCTGTGTCCAAATTAGCTGCTGTGTTTGCCACATTTACAACAGTGACAGCACTTCAAAAAGTAATGCATTCGCTGTAAAGGATATTCTGAGGTAGTCTAGAGGAGCGAAATAAATTCAAGTTCTTTCTTTCCTTTCTGCGTTTCCTGTAAATATTGCATCACATGTTGGAGGTGAGGAGTTCCTGTGATAAAGGCACAAAAGGGAGTCAGAACCTAAACGTTACTAAGCCATAAAAACAACAGACCATCTCACCAAGCATTCCAAGCATTACTTCATTTTAAAGAAAGGAACCACTATGAGTTATAGACCATTTGTAAGCCCTTGTCACCAGTGAGATTATCCGCATCAATCATGTGGGGAATGACAGCATGACAGCTCCCGTGGACTGAGGCGATGTTTTTATTTTGCTTAACATTTACCGATGCACTTGTGCGACCTTTGGAGCTGCACACAGTAATTTAATACTATGTTGAGAGATCTTAATTTTAATTAAATTTATTTGTGCATGGGATGTGGGCTTCACTGGCAAGGCCGGCATTTATTGCCCATCCCCAACTGCCCTTGAAAAGGCGGTGGTGAACCTTCTTGAACCACCGCTGTGGTGAAGGTACTCCTACTATGACTTTGTCCTGGCGGATTGGTACAACCGAGTGGCTTGCTGGGCCATTTCAGAGGGCAGTTAAAAGTCAACCACATTACTGTGGGTCTGGAGTCACATATCGTCCAGACCGGGTAAGGACGGAAGGTCTCCTTCCCGAAAAGACATTAATGAAGCAGTTGGATTTTTACAACAATCCGGCAGTTTCATGGTCACCATTACTGATACTAGTTTTTTTCAATTCCAGATTTACTTAATTAACTGAGTTTAAATTCCCCCAGCTGCCATGGTGGGATTAAATCTCTGGATTATTAGTCCAGGCCTCTGGATTACTAGTCCAGTAACATAACCACTATGCTACCATACCCATGCCACAAACCAGAAGAGTGGGGTGATCTAGTTCATTTTCAACAATATAAATGGCCCTGACATTCCGGCCTCCATGGGTCCGTGCGGGGTGTGTACCGACCCATGAGCATGCGCTGAAAACTGGCTTTTCCGATCTGTCAAGTTGCTGGCTTGACATTCCCACGGCAGAGATTGGGCTATTTGTCCTGCCAATGTCCTTACAACTCTTATGCCTGGTAAAAGCAGGCTCATAGCCTACTTTTACCAGCGTAAGAGTTTATAAATATATCAGAAGCATATTAAAATAAAATTTAAAAATACATATTTATGTTTAAAAACCCTGCCCACTTAGGTAATTTTATTTTAAACCATAATTAAAACTTTTTTTTTAAATCGGCAAATATATTTTTTTCAAAAACATTTCTATCAACTTTAATTTCTATAGTGTATTTATGTGAGGTGTTTTTTTTAATGTTTTATGTACTGTTTGGGTGTTTGGGGGTGTTTCTCTTTCATAGTAATAGGAGTTTCGGACTTACGAAACTCCTATTACTATGAATGAGAAAATACTTTACCGTGATTGGGTGTCCAGGCCCACGTGACTCCTACAGACGTCCCAACGTGAACGCACTCCGTCGCGCAAGAAGATACGGCCTTGAGTCTGGGATCTCTGGCGAGTGTTCGACCAAAAGGTAAGTGCGCATCTTTTGTCCTATTTTTAGTCGAACGCCCGCGGGAAGAAGAAACCAGGATTTCAGGGCCAATATCTTTTTGGAGCACGCAAGCTTAGGACTTCATCTCAATTTGGTTATTTTTTTATTCCTTGAAGAGTCCACCTGCCTCCTTGTCAGTCCGCACTGGGATTACATCAGTCAAAGGCCTTGCAGATAGAAAGATTACTTTTAATAGCCGAGGCCCAGCACAGTGGCTGTAAATGTCATTAACTGTTTGACCTTCTCCGGGCCGGCATTTCACACAGAGGTTCCAAGTCGGGTCCGTTAAACAGCATCACCGAAGAAAAAAACATTTGTCACGCAGCCAGGCCCCGGCCTGGGATCCCCAGCTCAGAGGGGGTGCGCTCAGTGTTTGTGTACACAGCTCGCCTTCCAGTAGGAGGCCAGCAGCTCTATATTCCTTCAAAGCCCTCAATCATTAATCATAGCTGTGCGACTGAGCATCAGGAGAATACCCGTGCACACTACTTGCTCCGACCAGTCACAGTCTGTAGGCAGCCAGCAAACTGAGACAAATAAAGGATGTCCGGTCATCTGTTCCCCCTTGCCCTCCCCCCCCCACCGCCCCCAGTAATTGTTTAAATAAAAAAAGTCAGTTCGAATGCACTGGATCAATAGTGCAAAACCACTTGATTTATAACTGACCGGTGATCTGGGAGCTGGGGTTGAGCTCTGCTGTCACTGCATTCTCGGGTGGCTTTCAACACTTAACAGTGGTGTAGATGCCTCTACCAGTCACCCCGAAACTCTTCCATGTGTGCTGATTGATACAAATAGTTAGCGTAGCTGTACTGAGCTCGCCTCAAGCTAGCTCTTCTTGAAGGTCACGCACTGCAATGGTCCGAAGAAACACTTTCAGAGCTATCGGTATCAGAGAGACAATTTTCAGCTTCAATTAGGATTCCTTTTTTTGTGGATATAAAGTCTAAAACACCGAAGGGTGGAAATTCGGTTGCGCCTCTGTTGTGGCGTTAATCCAGGTGGGGCGGTAAATTTAGCACCGGCTAATGGTTTGCGTCTGCCGCCGCAAAATTCATCAGCTGGGCCCTGAGTTTGGAGCAGGGCACTAAGGGAGGCGTTGCACACCTCTTTTACGGTGCTCGGCCAGCTGAGAAAGTGAAAATCCCAAGCTAAACAGCCGGCCGTGGAGCGACCAAACAGAGGCCTCGCGGGGAAAAAAAAATCTGGAAAAAAATCCCACCAAAAACATTCCCAATAAATAACTCGCGCCACCACAACATAAATCGCAAAAAAAAAATCATTTGCACTTACCTCACTGTGGTCGCTACAGCTTGGAACGGCAGCTTCCACAGGCGTTTCCACCAAGGCGCTCTACGCAGCACTACAGGTCAGGCACGATCCAAATAATGAGCAGGTGTCGCAACCAGGGACGTTGCACACCAGCTCGCCACTTCCGGTCGGGAATACTCCGCTCCCCCTCAAAATCGGCACCGAAAGTCCCAGTGGAGCGCTGGAAGCCAACCACCCAACTGGAAGTGCTTACCACCGCCATTGCCGGCCCTCTGGGGTGCTAACAGGGATGGCAGAAGACCAAAAATCCAGCCCCTAGTGTATGTGTGCCTCAAGCAGAATGCAATATGTTGTCATTTGTCCTGTATGTCTTTCCACCATATAACTGATGGAGCAAATTCAAGGCTTGGGATGATAGCTGCTTGAAGGCATTATGCAAGCACACACACCTATATCCACAGTTTAGCACCTACCTTGATTAGTCAGAAGAGAATATGCCTGCTCAATGCCATGTTACATAAGCAAGAGGACATGAAATAACGGTGAGACGAGAGTCACAATAGGGACGTCTGCTCACACCATCTGCCACCTGACATACAAAGTGACCAATGAATACTGTCTCCCTTCGCAAAATAATATTATTTAACTCCTGCATTACTTCTGGATATCCAGCATTGATGATGTTAATGCTTAGCCTAAATCATTCAAGGGGGAAAAATATCCCACAACTTTGACAGTATGAAGTACGAAATTAGAAAAGACCACTAGGCCCATCCAGCCACATCCTTCATTAGCCATGTACATTGCACTCTATCATGCACTTTATACAGTCTCTCAGGGAGTTCTGCAAAATGTTTCATTGACCCCTAAATCTAATGGACTGAGACTCCTGAATATCCAACTTTACAACCTCAGTTTAGCAACCCTGAACCAATTCTGTTCTCACCAAATATGTAGCAAGGGGCATTGGATATCAATTAGGAACAGGAATCCCGACTGATTTTTCCCCACCCTAGTCCAGGGATTCCAAACTCATTGTAATGATTTTGTATCAGCATTTATAGTTTTGACGCTGACCGAAGTGTTACATATCAGTTTGTAATTTAGAGACCATCCTTGTACAATGATGTTTCAATTAGCAACTGGTTTGAGATAGACTGCTCCAGGAGTTCTAACAGCAGAGGTTGAGTGCTGTTTATAAAGTTGTTCCTTTTCGTTCTATCTTGGATTACAAAGAACCCAGAAACAAATACAAAATAAAAACGTTACTGCCAGCAATACCCCGGCAGAGATCAGCTAAGGCTAAAAAGTAAGAACTAACATTAATATAGCACCTTATACAACCTCAGGATGTCCCAAAGTGCTTTACACCCAATTAAGTATTTTTGAAGTGTAGTCACTGTTGTAATGTAGGAAATGCTGCAGCCAATTTGCACACAGCAAGGTCCCACAAAGAGCAATGTGATAACGACCAGATCATTTATTTTAGTGATGTTGGTTGAGGGATAAATTTTGCTCAGGACACAGGTAGCACTCCCCTGCTTCTCTTTAAAAGATGCCATGGGATCATTTAGAATATAAGAACATAAGAAACAGGAGCAGGAGTAGGCCATTCGACCCTTCGAGCCTGCACCGCCATTCGATAAGATCATGGCTGATCATTCACCTCAGCACCCCTTTCTTGCTTTCTCTCCATACCCCTTGATCCCCTTAGCCGTAAGGGCCATATCTAACTCCCTCTTCAATATATCCAATGAACTGGCATCAACAACTCTCTGCGGTAGGGAATTCCACAGGTTAACAACTCTCTGGGTGAAGAAGTTTCTCCTCATCTCAGTCCTAAATGGCTTACCCTTTATCCTTAGACTATGTCCCCTGGTTCTCGACTTCCTCAACATAGGGAACATTCTTCCCGCATCTCACCTGTCCAGTCCCGTCAGAATTTTATATGTTTCTATGAGATCCCCTCTCATTCTTCTAAACTCGAGTGAATACAGGCCCAGTCTCTCCTCATATGTCAGTCCTGCCATCCCGGGAATCAGTCTGGTGAACCTTCGCTGCACTCCCTCAATAGCAAGAATGTCCTTCCTCAGATTAGGAGACCAAAACTGAACACAATATTCCAGGTGAGGCCTCACCAAGGCCCACAACTGCAGTAAGACCTCCCTGTTCTGATACTCAAATCCCCTAGCTATGAAGGCCAACATACCATTTGCCTTCTTCATCGCCTGCTGTACCTGCATGCCAACTTTCAATGACCGATGTACCATGACACCCAGGTCTCGTTGCACCTCCCCTTTTCCTAATCTGCCGCCATTCAGATAATACTCTGGTTTCATATTTTTGCCCCCAAAGTGGATAACCTCACATTTATCCACATTAAACTTCATCTGTATGAATTTGCCCACTCGCCTAACCTGTCCAAGTCATCCTGCAGCCTCCTAGCATCCTCCTCACAGCTCACACCGCCACCCAGCTTAGTGTCATCTGCAAACTTGGAGATATTACACTCAATTCCTTCATCTAAATCATTAATGTATATTGAAAATAGCTGAGGTCTCAGCACTGAGCCCTGCGGCACCCCACTAGTCACTGCCTGCCATTCTGAAAAGGACCCATTTATCCTGACTCTCTGCTTCCTGTCTGCCAACCAGTTCTCTATCCACATCAGTACATTACCCCCAGTACCATGTGCTTTAATTTTGCACACCAATCTCTTGTGTGGGACCTTGTCAAAAGCCTTTTGAAAGTCCAAATACACCACATCCACTGGTTCTCCCTTGTCTACTCTACTTGTTGCATCCTCAAAAAATTCCAGAAGATTTGTCAAACATGATTTCCCTTTCATAAATCCATGCTGACTTGGACCGATCCTGTCACTGCTTTTCCAAATGCACTGCTATTTCATCTTTAATAATTGATTCCAACATTTTCCCCACTACTGATGTCAGGCTAACCGGTCTATAATTACCCGTTTTCTCTCTCCCTCCTTTTTAAAAAGTGGTGTTACATTAGCTACCCTCCAGTCCATAGGAACTGATCCAGAGTCGATAGACTGTTGGAAATTAAACAATGTATGCACTATTTCTTGGGCCACTTCCTTAAGTACTCTGGGATGCAGACTATCAGGCCCCGGGGATTTATCGGCCTTTAATCCCATCAATTTCCTTAACACAATTCCCTGCCTAATAAGGATTTCCTTCAGCTCCTCCTTCTCACTAGACCCTCGGTCCCCTCGTATTTCCGGAAGGTTATTTGTGTATTCCTTCGTGAAGACAGAACCAAAGTATTTGTTCAACTGGTCTGCCATTTCTTTGTTCCCCATTATAAATTCATATGAATCTGACTACAAGGGACCTACATTTGTCTTCACTAATCTTTTTCTCTTCATATATCTATAGAAGCTTTTGCAGTCAGTTTTTATTTTCCCGGCAAGCTTACTCTCATACTCTATTTTCCCCCTCCTAATTAAACCCTTTGTCCTCCTCTGCTGAATTCTAAATTTCTCCCAGTCCTCAGGTTTGCTGCTTTTTCTGGCCAATTAATATGCCTCTTTCTTGGATTTAACACTATCCTTAATTTCCATTGATAGCCACAGTTGAGCCACCTTCCGCGTTTTATTTTTACTCCAGACAGGGATGTACAATTGTTGAGGTTCATCCATGTGATCTTTAAATGTTTGCCATTGCCTATCCACCGTCGACCCTTTAAGTATCATTTGCCAGTCTATTCTAGCCAATTCACGTCTCATCCCATCGAAGTTACCTTTCCTTAAGTTCAGGACCCGAGTCTCTGAATTAACTGTGTCGCTCTCCATTTTAATAAAGAATTATACCATATTATGGTCACTCTTCCCAAGGGGTCTCACACAACAAGATTGCTAATTAGTCCTTTCTCATTACACATCACCCAATCTAGGATGGCCAGCCCTCTAGTTGGTTCCTCGACATATTGGTCTAGAAAACTATCCCTAATACACTCAAGGAAATCCTCCTCCACCGTATTGCTACCAGTTTGGTTAGCCCAATCTATATGTAGATTAAAGTCGCCCATGATAACTGCTGTACCTTTATTGCACGCATCCCTAATTTCTTGTTTGATGCTGTCCCCAACCTCACTACTACTGTTTGGTGGTCTGTACACAACTCCTACGAGCGTTTTCTTCCCTTTGGTATTCCGCAGCTCCACCCATACCGATTCCACATCATCCAAGCTAATGTCCTTTCTTATTATTGCATTAATTTCCTCCTTCCTGAATGTTGAATGCCCCTGGATGTTGAGTTCCCAGCCTTGGTCACCCTGGAGCCATGTCTCCGTGATGCCAAGTATATCATATTCATTAATTGCTGCCTGTGCAGTTAATTCGTCCACCTTATTACGAATACATTGAGGCACAGAGCTTTCAGGCTTGTCTTTTTAACACACTTTGCCCCTTTAGAATTTTGCTGTAATGTGACCCTTTTTGATTTTTGCCTTGAGTTTCTCTGCCCTCCACTTTTACTTTTCTTCTTTCTATCTTTTGCATCTGCCTTCATTCTACTTCCCTCTGTCTCCCTGCATAGGTTCCCATCCCACTGCCATATTAGTTTAACCCCTCCCCAACAGAATTAGCAAACACTCCCCCTAGGACATTGGTTCTGGTCCTGCTCATGTGCAGACCGTCCAGTTTGTACTAGTCCCACCTCCCCCAGAACCGGTTCCAATGTCCCAGGAATTTGAATCCCTCCCTTCTGCACCACTCCTCAAGCCACATATTCTTCTGAGCTATTCTGCGATTCCTACTCTGACTAGCACATGGCACTGGTAGCACTCCTGAGATTACTACCTTTGAGATCCTACTTTTTAATTTAACTCCTAGCTTCCTAAATTGAGCTTGTAGGACCTCATCCTATATCACCATCGTTGGTACCTATATGCACCACAACAACTGGTTGTTCACTCTCCCCCTCCAAAATGTCCTGCAACCTCTCCAAGACATCCTTGACCCTTGCACCAGGGAGGCAACATACCATCCTGGAGTCTCGATTGCGACCGTAGAAACGTCTATCTATTCCCCTTACAATAGAATCCCCTACCACTATAGCACTCTAATCCCTTTGTAATAAAAGCTAACATACCATTTGCTTTCCTAATTTCTTGCTGTAACTGCATGTTAACTTTCTGTGATTCATGTACAAGGACACCCAGGTCCCTCTGAATGCAAACATTTCCCAGTCTCTCAGCATTCAAAAAAATATTCTGCTTCTTTGCTTTTCCTACGAATGTGGTTAACTTCACATTCCCCACATTGTATTCCATTTGTCATGTTCTTGCCCACTCAGTCAACCTGTCTATATCTCTTTGCAGCTCTTTCCATCCTCCTCACTGCTTACTTTCCCACCTAACTTTGTGTCATCAGCAAACTTGGAATTGATACACTCAGCCCCTTCATCTAAATCATTAATATAGATTGTAAGTAGCTGAGGCCCAAGCACTGATCATGTGGTACCCCACTAGTTACAACCTGCCAACAAAAAAGTCCTGTTTATTGCTACTCTCTGCTTTTTGTCCATTAGCAATCCTCAATCCATGCTCATTTTAACCCCCAATCCCATGAGTTCTAATTTTGTGTAATAACCTCTTATGTGGCACCTTATTGAATGCCTTCTGAAAATCCAAATATACCACATCGACTGCTTCGCCCCTTATTCATCCTACTAGTTACATCTTCAAAAAACTCTAACAGATTTGTCAAACATGATTTCCCTTTCATAAAACCATGTTGACTCTACCTAATTTACATCCACCCGAGAGGGCAGACAGGGCCTCGGTTTAACCTCTCCTCCGACTCCAGCACCTCTGACTGTGCGGCACTCACTCAGCACTACACTGGAGTATCAGCCTGGATTATGTGCTCAAGTCCGTAGAGTGAGACATGAAGCCACAACCATTCTGACTCAGAGGTGAGAGTGCTACCCACTGGGCCACGGCTGACCGCTAGGGATTGGACCTGGGATTTTGCTAATGTATGGTCTCATATAATTTGCCCAATGAAGCACTGGAAGAGCTTCACAAGCGATCATTTGTTCCCCCCCCCATAATTAAAAATAATGGAAATTAAATGACATGTTTGAGAGTAATGCGTTGGGTTTTAATGCATTCACTTTCGTGTTTTACATTACAATGTCGAAGAATATTACATGGCGGCCTGTGACTTACTGGGTCGAAATTTTGGGTCACACTATGACAGGTCAGCCCGCCCCTGGCTGGCCATTTTATCACTGCGAGACAGTTCATTGTTCTGCCCAAACACAGGCACTGGCTTTGTGCTCCATTGTATTAATGTTAATGATGTCGTGAACAGAAGGCAGTAAGTCAGACGCTCCCATCTGTCATGCCCTGACAATCTGAGCTTCGTTCAGCCAAATTTCATACAAGTCCTGGCTAATCGAGACTCTTGGCTCACTTCACTATCATCATCATCATCATCATCATAGGCAGTCCCTCGAAATCGAGCAAGACTTGCTTCCACTCTAAAAGTGAGTTCTCAGGTGACTGAACAGTCCAATACGGGAATTACAGTCTCTGTCACAGGATGGACAGACAGTGGTTGAAGGAAAGAGTGGGTGGGGCGTCTGGTTTGCTGCACGCTTCTTCCGCTGCCTGAGCTTGTTTTCTGTATACTCTTGGCGACGAGACTCGAGGTGCTCAACGCCCTCCCGGATGCTCTTCCTCCACTTAGGGTGGTCTTTGGCCAGGGACTCTCAGATGTCGGTGGGAATGTTGCACTTTATCAAGGAGGCTTTGAGGGTGTCCTTGAAATGTTTCCTCTGCCCACCTGGGGATCGCTTGCCATGTAGGAGCTCTAAGTAGAGCGCTTGCTTTGGGAGTCTTGTGTCAGGCCCGCCCAACTGAGTTGATCGAGCGTGGTCAGTGCTTCGATGCTGGGGATGTTGGCCTGATTGAGAACACTGATGTTGGTGCGTTTGTCCTCCCAGGGGATTTGCAGGATCTTGCAGAGGCAGCGTTGGTGGTATTTCTCCAGCGATTTGGGTTGTCTACTGTATATGGTCCATGTCTCAGAGCTATATAGGAAGGTGAGTATCACTACAGCCCTGTAGACCATAAGCTTGGTGCCAGATTTGAATTCCTGATCCTTGAACACTCTCTTCCTCAGGCGACCGAAGACTGTGCTGGCACACTGGATGCGGTGTTGGATCTCGTCATCAATGTCAACCTTTGTTGATAGTTGGCTCCCGAGGTATGGAAAGTGGTCCACGTTGTCCAAGGTCACGCCGTAGATTTTGATAACCGAGGGGCAGTGTTGTGTGGCGGGGTCAGGTTGGTGGAGGACATTTGTCTTATGGATGTTTAGTGTAAGGGCCACGCTTTTGTACGCCTCGGTGAAGATGTTGACGATGGCTTGGAGTTCAGCCTCTGAATGTATGAGTATTAATCAACATAAGAATAAGGTGATTTGAAAAGAGAACTACTTTCTGGAAAACCACTAGGTGACTTCATTAACATGCCTCTGAGTTTGTGGTGGTGGCAGGGAGATAGAGTTGGGTGTCAGCAGCATGCATGTGAAAGCTGAACTGTGCTTGTAGATGATGTCACCGAGAGAACGGATTATAACCTCAGATGGAGCCCTGAGGCATGCTGTAAGATGGTGTGTCAGTGCACAAGACTGGCTAGTGTGAGAAATAGAAAAAATATCAGACTATTGCAGTATGCAGCATGCTGCCTAGGTTGTGATTCAGAAATATTGTTAAGAGTACGGCAGAGGGAGCTTTATTCTGCATCGAACATGAACTGGGCATACTTGATGTTTGTTTCATTACTCAACCTTGATATTGTTGATGAACACTTCACAAAAAAAATCCTTAACATGTGGACTAACAGCAAACAGAGACTTTTGCTCAATTCAGTAAAATTCTAATTTATGAAATAAATACAAGCTGAACAGTAACATCTCTCTGTCGTTTTATTTGGGCTCCCTCCTCATGTGTCAGTCTGGGTGTCTGAAGCGCTTGAGTGGAAGCCAGGCTGAGGGATATTAATATAAAATGATTTATTCTTGATAAATATTGTTGCTGATTAATGTGACTGTGTGGAATGGCATGCAATATAAATAATATGGCGATGAAAGGTAACTTTTTAAGCACTGCGACGCCCAGCTCCCTGATCATGGGGGAAGGATTGTCCTCAATGTATGAAACACTACCTACCAGTGATGCCAGGACACAAAACTGTGGTGGGTGGAGAATGGTGCCATACATATAAAAAGGGATATTGTGTCTGTCTGTAACTGCATGAACAAAATATGGAAATATAGGATTTAAAGGAGTCTCAAATCACTCCAGGACAGTACTGAACTGGCGATAACTATATTAAGACACTCAAACTATACTGGGACACAGTGTACATTTTACACAGCAGAAACAGGACTGCACACAATGCACTGGGGATAATTGTAATGTTGAGCAAAAGCGTAAAATGGGCAATATCGAATTAACTGCCCATTATACACCCCGCCTCCTTTTCTCTGCCATTGACTTCAATGGAAAGGTAATTCGAGCGGGGTGTATAATGGGCGGTTAATTTGATATCGTCCATTTACACAATCGGCCAAAATTACAATTACCCCCACTGTAGCCAAGGAACGCTGTGGGAGTAGGTAGGTTCATGTCCATGTTTCACCCAGAGAAACATCAGTTAAATTGTGCTACTGAGGGGAAGATGGCTGGGGAGGCAGGGAATGAGCAGAGACTGGCTCAACAGGGGGAAATCAGCAAGGATTGTCACCCTGGGCTGGCCCTCACTCGAGAAATGAGCCACGAGCAGAGGCCTACAAGCAGGTCAGTGGCCTACGTTTGTGAGCCAGAGAAAGAACTGTGTTGTGGACAGTGCAGAGGAACAGGGAGTGGAAAACGTATTTCTGAAGAAAAGACATGATGATACTAAAAGGCAGATAAAAGCTGGATGCAGACTACAGACCTTCCAACCTGAGGGGATTTTGACAAGAGTGAAGACTCAGCCAAGTACTCCAGACACGAGGTGCAGCCAAGTTGGCAGGGGATTCAGGGGCTGTCTGAGGTCACCAGAAGGTTTGGGTTATCACAAACCCAAAATGTATGCCGTGTGATACAAATTATACCAGTAAATTAGAAACATATAAAATTCTGATGGGACTGAATAGGTTAGATGCAGGAAGAATGTTCCCGATGTTGGGGAAACAAGGAGCTAGACTTTCCACTTCACATCGCCCATCTAAGGCCCATCTATGGCCCAAAATGGACCTCTATCGCCCATTTTGAGCAAAAAGTGGAAACTAGGCCCAAAATATCGCCGGAAAAATAGGCCCCCAAGTTTCCACTTTGATCACTGAGATGATCGTCCAAATGATCGCCCACACAAGGCCCATCCCAAGTTTCAGCACTTAGCATGCACATCGCTGGGCCGATGCAAGGCCCAAAAGAGTGTTCAAAAATAGTTGCTTTTTCGGGGCCTTAGAGAGGGAAATGGGCACTACGGACGCCATTTTTAGCCTCTGAGGAAGGGTGGAGAATTGTTCTGAGTTATTTAGAGAGTAAAATTGATGCAAATTGTACTCAGAAATTTTGGACAGGGAATATAAATAGGTATTATCACCTTATTTATGCATATATTGAAATTATTTATTAAATAGCTTTTACATAGTGAAGTTATTTAATGATATTCCTTGGGGAAACAGAATAAACAAACAAATCTGCATGAAGAACTGTACGTTGTAAGTAAGAGAGAAGGTTCTAAGTTATAGAAATATTTTTTTTTATTAACAAGTAAAGAACTAATGAACATCACCCTCCCTCCAACCCCCCACCCACCGCACCAACCCACCCTTCCCTCAAAATCCCCAAAATGTTACAAGAAAAAGAAAGGAATATTTTACAGAACAAGTGGCCATTTAAGTAATGATAACAAGTGACTATTTCAGTTATGATAACAATTGCTAATTTCAGTCATAACAACAAGTGACCATTTCAGTCATGACAACAAGTGGACCGGAACCAATGTCCTAGGGGGAGTGTTTGCCAGTGCTGTTGGGGAGAAGTTAAACTAACATGGCAGGGGGATGGGAACCAATGCAGGGAGACAGAAGGAAACAAAATGGAGACAGAAGCAAAAGACAGAAAGGAGATGAGTAAAAGTGGAGGGCAGAGAAACCCAAGGCAAAAAACAAAAAGGGCCACTGTACAGCAAAATTCTAAAGATACAAATGTAATAAAAAGGCAAGCCTGAAAGCTCGGTGCCTCAATGCGAGGAGTATTCGGAACCCAGGAGAGGGCTCTGAGCTAATTAGAGTGGGTGAGAACTCAGATGAACAGGACCCCAAGAAAGAATGCAAAAGGCAGGAGGCAACAGAGCAGAGTAGCACTGGGGTAAGTGTAAACCACAAGGTGATAGGAAGGGACAATATGTATGAATATAAAGGGGCTGCAGGAGGGGTCAAAACTAAAAATCATGGTTTAAAAACTAGTATTAAAAAACTCTACCTAAACGCACACAGCATTCAAAATAAAGTAAATGAGTTGACGGCACAAATCATTACAAATGGGTATGATTTGGTCGCCATTACAGAAACGTGGTTGCAGGGTGGCCAAGACTGGGAATTAAACATATAGGGGTATCTGACAATTCGGAAAGATAGACAAGAAAGGAAAGGAGGTGGGGTAGCTCTGTTAATAAAGGATGATACCAGGGTAGTTGTGAGAGATGATATTGGCTCTAATGAACAAAATGTTGAATCATTGTGGGTGGAGATTAGAGATAGTAAGGAAAAAAGTCACTGGTGTGCGTAGCTTATAGGCCCCCAAATAATAACTTCACGGTGGGGCGGACAATAATCCAGGGAATAATGGAGGCATGTGAAAAAGGAACGGCAGTAATCATGGGGGATTTTAACCTACATATCAATTGGTCAAATCAAATCGCACAGGGTAGCCTTGAGGAGGAATTCATAGAATGCATACGGGATTGTTTCTTAGAACAGTATGTTACAGAACCTAAAAGGGAGCAAGCTATCTTAGATCTGGTCCCGTGTAATGAGACAGGAATAATAAATGATCTCCTAGTAAAAGATCCGGAATGAGTGATCACAGTATGGTTGAATTTGTAATACAGATTGAGGGTGAGGAAGTCGTGTCTCAAACAAGCGTACTATGCTTAAACAAAGGGGACTACAGTGGGATGAGGGCAGAATTGGCTAAAGTAGACTGGGAACACAGCCTAAACGGTGGCACAATTGAGGAACAGTGGAGGACTCTTAAGGAGCTCTTTCATAGTGCTCAACAAAAATATATTCCAGTGAAAAAGAAGGGCGGTAAGAGAAGGGATAACCAGCCATGGGTAACCAAGGAGATAAAGGAGAGTATCAAATTAAAAACCAATGCGTATAAGGTGGCCAAGGTTAGTGGGAAACTAGAAGATTGGGAAAATTTTAAACGACAGCAAAGAATGACTAAGAAAGCAATAAAGAAAGGAAAGATAGATTACGAAAGGAAACGTGCGCAAAACTTAAAAACAGATAGTAAAAGCTTTTACCGACATATAAATTGGAAAAGAGTGACTAACGTAAATGTTGGTCCCTTAGAAGATGAGAAGGGGGATTTAATAATGGGAAATGTGGAAATGGCTGAGACCTTAAACAATTATTTTGCTTCAGTCTTCACAGTGGAAGACACAAAAACCATGCCAAAAATTGCTGGTCACGGGAATGTGGGAAGGGAGGACCTTGAGATAATCACTATCACTAGGGGGGTAGTGCTGGACAGGCTAATGGGACTTAAGGTAGACAAGTCCCCTGGTCCTGATGAAATGCATCCCAGGGTATTAAAAGAGATGGCGGAAGTTATAGCAGATGCATTCGTTATAATCTACCAAAATTTTCTGGACTCTGGGGAGGTACCAGCGGATTGGAAAGCAGCTAATGTAACGCCTCTGTTTAAAAAAGGGGGCAGACAAAAGGCAGGTAACTATAGGCCGGTTAGTTTACCATCTCTAGTGGGGAAAATGCTTGAAGCTATAATTAAGGAAGAAATAGCGGGACATCCAGATAGGAATAGTGCAATCAAGCAGATGCAACATGGATTCATGAAGGGGAAATCATGTTTAACTAATTTACTGGAATTCTTTGAGGATTCTTTGGTGGATAGAGGTGTACCGATGGATGTGGTGTATTTAGATTTCCAAAAGGCATTCGATAAGGTGCCACACAAAAGGTTACTGCAGAAGATAAAGGCGGAGTCAGAGGAAATGTATTAGCATGGATCGAGAATTGGCTGGCTAACAGAAAGCAGAGATTCGGGATAAATGGGTCCTTTTCAGGTTGGAAATCGGTGGTTAGTGGAGTGCCACAGGGATCGGTGCTGGGACCACAACTGTTTACAATATACAGAGATGACCTGGAAGAGGGGACAGAGTGTAGTGTAACAAAATTTGCAGATGACACAAAGATTAGTGGGAAAGCGGGTTGTGTAGAGGACACAGAGAGGCTGCAAAGCGATTTAGATAGGTTAAGCGAATGGGCTAAGGTTTGGCAGATGGAATACAATGTCGGAAAATGTGAGGTCATCCACCTTGGGGGAAAAAAAAACAGTAAAAGGGAATATTATTTGAATGGGAAGAAATTACAACATGCTGCGGTGCAGAGGGACCTGGGGGTCCTTGTGCATGAAACTCTTTTTGGAGTTCACCTGCAAAAACATAAAACATTAAACGGTGCCACCCGACCTGGGTGACACTCCAGACATTTACAAGGCCCTTTTTTTTTCCCCCTTTTTTTTTTGTGTTTTTCTTTTTTTGGTTTTTTTTTTGGGCACTAAAATCACAATTTTCCACAGTGCCCCCTATAAAAGGGAAGGGGGACACTAAAAGCACCGGCAATTAAAACAAATTAAACTTAAAAACGTAAAATCAAATTAAAATTTGGTTGCCGGGCGTGATGATGCACTCCAGTCCTTCCGGTGCCCACCTCTCGCGGAAGGCCGCGAGCGTACCGGTGGACACCGCGTGCTCCATCTCCAAGGACACCCTGGACCGGATGTAAGAGCGGAAGAGAGGCAGGCAGTCAGGTTGAACGACCCCCTCGACCGCCCGCTGCCTGGACCGGCTGATGGCACCCTTGGCCGTGCCCAGGAGCAGTCCTACGAGGAGGCCTTCGGACCTACCCGCTCCCCTCCGCATAGGGTGCCCAAAGATCAGGAGAGTGGGACTGAAGTGCAGCCAGAATTTCAGGAGCAGCCCCTTCAAATAATAAAACAGGGGCTGCAACCTTGTGCATTCCATAAAAACATGGAACACGGACTCTTCCAGACCGCAGAAATTGCAGGCGGCCTGGGAGTCCGTGAACCGGCTTAAAAATTTGTTGCACGGCACTGCTCCGTGCACCACCCTCCAGGCCAAGTCCCCGATGAATAGTGGGAGGACCCCTGCGTAGAGTGCCCTCCATCGGGGACCCCCGCCTCCTCCGGACGGCAAGATGGTACGCCATGGCATGTCCGGACGGCCGGCGAGGATGGCAAAGTTGAGGGTGTGCAGGAGCAGCCCGTACAGGAAACCCCTCCGCGCGGAACTGAAAGGCACGGAGGGGATTTCCCCGAGGCGGCTCAAGTTGTGAGGCGCCGGCCCCCGAGGGAGGTTCCGGGGTTTGGCGCCGATGAGGAATTCCGTCCGGACGGGGGTCAGTTTGGACGGGATCTCCCCACGTGCTTGAGCCTCCTCGATGCACCTAACGGAGTCAGGGCCCAGAGCTGTTTTTAGCGACTCGATGGCATCGGCCGCGTGGCGGACGTTGGCAGAATTTAGGCGCCGCGCCAGCGTGTCTGGCGCCATCCAGCCCGCTCCTCCGCCATCGAGCAGGTCCCTGACCCTGGTCACCTCACCAGCCACAGCCCTCTCTTCCGACCGCCACATAAAACCTCGGCCGTGGAGGTACGGATTCCCGAGCAGCGGTTCCTGCAGGACGGCCGCCACTCCAGCCGGCGGAGAGCTGCGCTTGGTGGAGACTTTGTTCCAGACCCTGATGAGTTCCCTGTAAAAGACAGGCAGCTCCCGGAGGGCGGTCCTGGCACCCCCCAAGTTCACAAACAGGAGCTGCGTGTCATAATTGAGGTCGCGCTGCTGGCGGAAGAAATACCTCGCCAGAGCACACCACCTAGGAGGGGGCTCGACGTAAAGATATCTCTGCAGGGTCTGAAGACGGAAAGTCGCGAGCTGGGCGCTGACGCACACCGACGACTGACCGCCCTCCTCAAGCGGGAGACTCAAGACCGCAACAGAGACCCAGTGCTTCCTGTTGTTCCAGAAGAAGTCCACCAGCTTCTTCTGTATCTTGGCGACAAACGCAGAGGGAGGGGTCAAAGTGACCAGCCGGTACCACAGCATTGCGGCCACCAGCTGGTTTATGACTAGCGCTCGACCCCTGTAGGACAGCACTCGGAGCAGTCCTGTCCAGCGCCCTAGGCGAGCGGCGACCTTGGCCTCCAGCTCCTGCCAGTTCACCGGCCAGGCTCCCTCGTCGGGGCTAAGGTAGACTCCCAGATAGAGGAGATGGGTCGTGCTCCAGGCAAAAGGCCTGAGCTCCTCCGGCAGGGAGTCCACCCGCCACTGACCCACCAGGAGTCTGGAACATTTCTCCCAGTTGATCCTGGCGGAGGACGCGGCCGATTAAATCTCCTGGCACTCACCCATCCTCCGCAGGTCAGCGGGATCCTCTACCGCGAGGAGCACGTCATCGGCATAAGCCGAGAGGACGACCTCCACGCCCGGCCCTTACAGAGCCAGTCCCATCAACCTCGTCCGCAAGAGGCGCAGGAAAGGCTCCATGCAAACGGCGTATAACTGGCCGGACATGGGGCATCCCTGGCGCACCCCTCTCCTAAAGCGAAGGGGCGCCGTCAAGGACCCGTTAACCTTAATCAGACACTCCGCGGCGGCGTACAAAAGTCGGATCCGGGCGACGAAATGCGTCCCGAACCCGAAAGCGCGCAGAGTTCCGAGCAGATAGTCGTGATCCACCCTGTCGAACGCCTTCTCTTGGTCGAGGGATAGGAAGGCGACCGACAGACCAGCCTCCTGGGAACAATGGATGAGGTCCCGGACCAGATGGATGTTATCGTGGATTGTCCGGCCCGGGACCGTGTAGGACTGGTCGGGGTGGATCATGTGGTCCAGCACGGCACCAAGGCGAGCAGACATCGCCCTGGCGAAGATTTTGTAGTCCGTGCTGAGGAGGGAGACCGGGCGCCAGTTCTTAAGGAGGCGGAGATCGCCCTTCTTAGGCAGCAGGACGATGACTGCCCTGCGCCAAGAGAGGGGCATCTCCCCGGTCGCCAGACTTTCCCCCAGGACCCGCGCGTAGTCGCCCCCCAGGACGTCCCAGAACGCCCTGTGGAACTCAACGGTCAGCCCGTCCAGCCCCGGGAATTTTCCCCTCGAGAGCCGATCGAGGGCACCGGTCAGCTCCGCCAGGCTTAGCGGAGCTTCCAGATTTTCGGCGCCCTCCGGGCTGACCTGCGGCAGGTCCTCCCACAAAACTCTACGCGCTTCCTCGCTGGACGGATCCGGAGAGAACAGAGCCCCGTAATATTCACGGGCCCTGTTGTTGTCGCCCTCCGGATCCGAGACGAGAGAGCCGTCGTCGGCCAGCAGCGTCAAGAGTTGCTTACGGACACTCTGCCTTTTTTCCAGCGAGTAGAAGAAGGGGGAGCCGCGGTCCAGATCCCGCAGGAACCGGATCCGCGACCTCACGAACGCGCCTCGGGACCCGACGAGCTGCAGGTCCTTCAGCGCGGCCTTCTTCGCTTCGTACACCGTCCGCAGGGCCGGGTCCTGGACGACTTGACCGAGACGGGCTTCCAGGTCGAGCACCTCTTTTTCTAGGCGCCCGACCCTGGCCGCCCGCCTCTTGGTCGACCCCCTCGCGTACTCTTGACAGAAGACGCGGACGTGAGCCTTGCCCACGTCCCACCATAGCCTCAAGGAGGGGAAGCTCCCCTGCTTCCTTCTCCAGTCGGCCCAGAATCGACGGAACGAGTCCTGGAACCGCACGTCCTCCGGCAGCTGGTTGTTAAACTGCCAGTACGCGGACCCCGTCCTCGCGCGGAGCGAAGCGAGCTCCGCCCACACCAGGTGGTGGTCCGAACACGGCACCGGCCGCATGGAGGCCGCCGGGACGCAGGAAACGTACGCCCGAGACACGTAAAGGCGGTCGACTCTGGACCATCCTACTCCAGGCCTCACCCAAGTAAAGGCGCTGGAGTCGGGGTGGAGATTTCGCCAGACGTCCACCAAGTCGAAGGACCCGACCAGGTCCCTCAACTTCTCCATCGCCGTAATGCACTGCAGGGCACCGGAGCGGTCCCTCGCCTCGAGGGTGCAGTTAAAATCCCCCCCCGAGGACAATGCAGTCGCCGACGTCGACGGAGCCAAGAAGAGCAGACACCTCTTCAAAGAAGCGCGTTTGCTGCGGGCCGGGCTGAGGGGCGTACACGTTCACGAGATGGAGCGGCACGTCCCCCAGGCGAACCGTTACGTGCAGCAAGCGGCCTGGCACGGGCTCCTCGACCCCCAAGATCTCCGGCTGAAAATGCGGGCCCAGCAAGATGGCCACCCCACTAGAAATGGCGGTGAGGTGGCTCATGCGGACCTCTCCTTGCCATTCCAGGAGCCACGTGGCTTCGTCTCCCGGAACGGTGTGGGTTTCTTGCAGGAAGCACACCGCATATTTCCCCTCCCGCAGGAGCGAAAAATTGTCAAATCTACGGCGTGCCCCTCTGCCGCCGTTGATGTTGAGGCTGGCTATGGTTATCTTCATGGCAAAAGCATAGTGCAACCTCTACCTAACCTATTGTGGGGGGAGGGAGTGGAGTCGTTTGTTGACCTCCACTCCTTCAACAGCCCAGCGAGGAACTTTTTGAGCCGGCGCAGCTCAAGGCCTTGAGCCTTTGATAAGGGCCCGCCCGCGGCGGCGCGGACGGACGCGACGAGCAGCCCCGGCTCGGACCATCTTTCCAGGGCCAGACGGGCTTGGTCGCGGCGACCCCGGCACTGGACCAAAAAGTCCATTCCTCTGCGGGAATGAGGAGGGTCTCAGTGGCGGCCGCGAGCAGGTCCACCGCCTCACTGGCGATGGACTCGAGATCTTCACCCGTGTCCTCCACCGAGTCCCCGTCCCCCTCCGGGAGGTCGCCGCTAGCAGCCGGCCCGTCGACCGCACGAGGTACGGCAAACGGCCCGGCCGCTCCATCTGGCCCTGGCTCTGCCCCGATCCCACCCCCAGGATCGTCGGCAGAGGAGTCCCCACTGGGCTCTTTTAAAATTGGTGCTGGGTCGGGAAGCGACAGCGGAAGGGGTTCCTCCTCTGCCCCAGGAGCCGGGGAACACGGAGAGACCTGGTTTAGAAAATTCTCCAGGACCACCAAGTGCCTCAGCTCCAAAGTAGGGGGCGAGGGTTGTTGTTCTTCCCCCTCCCCGCCGCCACCCCCCGGCCCAGCGTGTGGATGTATGTTAAAATTTTCAGTTTCTGCCGAGTCGAGCAAATCCCGGGGGAAGTTGGGTATTGGCTGGGCGGGCTCAGGTTCGGCTTTTTCGGCCCCGCCCGCCTCAGTCCCCGGGATGCTCGACCCGGCGGCTACGCATTCTTCCACTGGCCCCACGCCCCCCACGACAGGCAGATCTTCCACGCCCTCCCCAGGAGGCAGAGGCTGGGCAGCCTCGACTGTCTCACCCTCCCCGGGGACAGATTCCTCGCGCCTGCAGCGCAATTTGGGGGCGCTGGTGGGGGACGCGGGGGACGCGGCGGGCACCGCCTCCTCCGCGGAGGGATGTTGTTCCCCCTCCGCCTCATTGGGGCGGTGCCTCTTTTTGTTCCTGGGGGTGCGCGAAGGCAGAGAGACCTCCATGTCTGCCGAGGCCTCCCGCTCCGCCCCCCCCCTTTTCCTTTTCTTGCCCGCGCCCAGGCCCCTCTGCGGTATTGGTCAAGGGCTCAGGCACGGGCTCAGGGCACCCCGCGCTCGCCGGTGACGGGGTTGGGCTGAGCGCGGTGGTCATATTTTCTGGCGCACTGAGGGGATCCGCCTCTGGATGATTTGCCTTCTTCGGCGCCTTCTTTCCGGTCGGACGCAATCCCTCCCCCCCGCCAGAGGCCGTGAAAGCATCGGCCCCCGGCGATGCTCGCGCACCTATGGCTCCCGCCACGCGGACGCATCTAGGGGGAGGGGTGGCGGCGGCGCCAGCATTGGCCGCCTTCGGTGGTTTGGCGGCCTTGGAGGCGGGGCAGTTCTTGCGAACGTGCCCCACCTCCCTGCAGGCATGGCACCGCACGCCGTCCAACGTCCAAAAGACGCGGTAGGCAGTCCCCTCGTGCACCACATTAAAAGACCCCTCCGTCGTCTCCTCCCGCGCCAGCCGGACAAAGAGCTGGCGGCGGAAGGAGAACACGTGGCGCAGGCTGTTCTCCCGGAGGCCAAGCGGTATGGGGTTGATCCCCGACCTTACCTCCCCCAGTTGGTGTAGGTGAGGGAGGAGGAGCTCAGCGGGAACAAAGGGCGGGACGTTCGATATGATGACCCTCTGCGCAGTGGCCTCGAGAGGGTCCACCGGCAGGAACGTCCCGCCCACCGTGAGCCCCTTTTCGAGGGCCAGGGACACCGCCCGCTCCGACCCCAGGAAGAACACGGCCTTCCCAGACATCTTGGAGGCTGCGACAATGGCCGAGGGGCCGACTACCCCAGCCATCGCCTGCACGCACTCCTCGATGGTCATTGTGGGGTGAGTGTAGCTCTTGACCCCGTGTTTTTTGGTGATTAATCTGAATGGTGGCAGGGCAGCGGGTGGCGCAGGAGGTGCCGTGGAAGCGGTTGCCACCTGCGCATATGTCTTTGCTGGCCCTGCCACCGGCGTGGATGGGGTCGCCATCACGGGGTCCCTTTAAGGGCTACACCCACCCCAAAGTCACAGGCCTTAATGGTCTTGATTGGCCTCGTTTGATTTGACTGAGCAGAGGAGCTCTTAACGAGGCACCTCTCCCCTAGTTGGCAATTGGGGAGGGGCCTTGCTCCCTCTGCTCAGTTGTCTCAATTGTTTTTTTTTAAATTAGGAGGAAGGGGCCTCAGAGAGAGAGGGGAGAAACAGAGCAACAGAGAAAGAGAGATGGGGGGGTGGGAAGGGGGGGGGGAACTGCGAGGGCAGGTCTCCCCTCGCAGCTGTGGGTGGGTGCAATCCCCAGATGGCAAAACAAAAACACAGTCTTTGGGTTGGTCTTCAGGTGAGGGGAGAAGATGTCTTCACCTGGGGTAGCTCGAGCCTCCAGGCACACACTCCTAATGATGTTTAATAGGGTGATTAAGGAAAATCTTCAGCCTGGTAGCTCCAGCTATCCCAGGCTAGGCAATTGGGGAGGGGGGGTTCAGTTGTGTGTGGGGCCTAGTTGTAGCAAGGCCCCCACACACACTTCCACACACACACACCCCCCGCGATGTTCCGGCCCTCAGTGGTCTTCTTTCCTCCCCCCACCGATATAACAAAGTCTTTTTGGGAAATGCACCCACACCCACCTGTAGAAATGTAGAGTCTCCCTCCTTCCACACTGGATGTTTGTTGTTGGTTTTTCCCCCTCTCTCCAACTCTTTGTAGAAATGGTAAGATGTTAAAAGTTTTCATTTTTCCTCCTCTCCCTCTGGGTGAAAGTTGGTGGTGAAACCACTTCCTTCCTTCTCTTCCTGGGCTGGTCTCAGGGCTCTCCAGGCAGGAGCAGAAGTTGGTAGCTGCTCCTCTCTCTGCAGCTCAGCTCCTACTGAGCAGGACACGCCTCCACTGCTCCACAATTGGCCCTTGTGCATGAAACTCTTTTAAGTTTACCTGAAAATAAACATAAACATTAAAACCATGCCACCCGCCTGGGTGACACAGCAGACATTTTCAAGGCCCCTTTTTTTTCTTTTTTTTTTTTTGGTTTTTTTTGGGGCGCTAAAATCAAAATTTTTTTTCCAGTGCCCCCTATAAAAGGGGAGGGGGACACTAAAAGCACCGGCAATTAAAACAAATTAAACTTTAAAACATAAAATCAAATTAAAATTTGGTTGCCGGGCGTGATGATGCACTCCAGTCCCTCCGGTGCCCACCTCTCGCGGAAGGCCGCGAGCGTACCGATGGACACCGCGTGCTCCATCTCCAAGGACACCCTGGACCGGATGTAAGAGCGGAAGAGAGGCAGGCAGTCAGGTTGAACGACCCCCTCGACCGCCCGCTGCCTGGATCGGCTGATGGCACCCTTGGCCGTGCCCAGGAGCAGTCCTACGAGGAGGCCTTCGGACCTACCCGCTCCCCTCCGCACAGGGTGCCCAAAGATCAGGAGAGTGGGACTGAAGTGCAGCCAGAATTTCAGGAGCAGCCCCTTCAAATAATGGAACAGGGGCTGCAACCTCGTGCACTCAATAAAAACATGGAACACGGACTCCTCCAGACCGCAGAAATTGCAGGCGGCCTGGGAGTCCGTAAACCGGCTTAAAAATTTGTTGCACGGCACTGCTCCGTGCACCACCCTCCAGGCCAAGTCCCCGATGAATAGTGGGAGGACCCCTGCGTAGAGTGCCCTCCATCGGGGACCCCCGCCTCTTCCGGACGGCAAGATGGTACGCCATGGCGTGTCCGGACGGCAGGCGAGGATGGCAAAGTTGAGAGTGTGCAGGAGCAGCCCGTACAGGAAACCCCTCCGCGCGGAACTGAAAGGCACGGAGGGGATTTCCCCGAGGCGGCTCAAGTTGTGAGGCGCCGGCCCCCGAGGGAGGTTCCGTGGTTTGGCGCCGATGAGGAATTCCGTCCGGACGGGGGTCAGTTCGGACGGGATCTCCCCACGTGCTTGAGCCTCCTCGATGCACCTAACGGAGTCAGGGCCCAGAGCTGATTTTAGCGACTCGATAGCATCGGCCACGTGGCGGACGTTGGCAGAATTTAGGCGCCGCGCCAGCGTGTCTGGCGACATCCAGCCCGCTCCTCCGCCATCGAGCAGGTCCCTGACCCTGGTCACCTCACCAGCCACAGCCCTCTCTTCCGACCGCCACATAAAATCTCGGCTGTGGAGGTACGGATTCCCGAGCAGCGGTTCCTGCAGGACGGCCGCCACTCCAGCCGGCGGAGAGCTGCGCTTGGTGGAGACTTTGTTCCAGACCCTGATGAATTTCCTGTAAAAGACAGGCAGCTCCCGGAGGGCGGTCCTGGCACCCCCCAAGTTCACAAACAGGAGCTGTGTGTCATAATTGAGGTCGCGCTGCTGGCGGAAGAAATACCTCGCCAGAGCACACCACCTAGGAGGGGGCTCGACGTAAACGTATCTCTGCAGGGTCTGAAGACGGAAAGTCGCGAGCTGGGCGCTGACGCACACCAACGACTGACCGCCCTCCTCAAGCGGGAGACTCAAGACCGCGACAGAGACCCAGTGCTTCCTGTTGTTCCAGAAGAAGTCCACCAGCTTCTTCTGTATCTTGGCGACAAACGCAGGGGGAGGGGTCAAAGTGACCAGCCGGTACCACAGCATTGCAGCCACCAGCTGGTTTATGACTAGCGCTCGACCCCTGTAGGACAGCACTCGGAGCAGTCCTGTCCAGCGCCCTAGGCGAGCGGCGACCTTGGCCTCCAGCTCCTGCCAGTTCGCCGGCCAGGCTCCCTCGTCGGGGCTAAGGTAGACTCCCAGATAGAGGAGATGGGTCGTGCTCCAGGCAAAAGGCCTGAGCTCCTCCGGCAGGGAGTCCACCCGCCACTGACCCACCAGGAGTCCGGAACATTTCTCCCAGTTGATCCTGGCGGAGGACGCGGCCGAGTAAATCTCCTGGCACTCACGCATCCTCCGCAGGTCAGCGGGATCCTCTACCGCGAGGAGCACGTCATCGGCGTAAGCCGAGAGGACGACCTCCACGCCCGGCCCTTGCAGAGCCAGTCCCGTCAACCTCGTCCGCAAGAGGCGCAGGAAAGGCTCCACGCAAACGGCGCATAACTGGCCGGACATGGGGCATCCCTGGCGCACCCCTCTCCTAAAGCGAAGGGGCGCCGTCAAGGACCCGTTAACCTTAATCAGACACTCCGCGGCAGCGTACAAAAGTCGGATCCGGGCGACGAAATGCGTCCCGAACCCGAAAGCGCGCAGAGTTCCGAGCAGATAGTCGTGATCCACCCTGTCGAACGCCTTCTCTTGGTCGAGGGATAGGAAGGCGACCGACAGACCAGCCTCTTGGGAACAATGGATGAGGTCCCGGACCAGATGGATGTTATCGTGGATTGTCCGGCCCGGGACCGTGTAGGACTGGTCGGGGTGGATCATGTGGTCCAGCACGGCACCAAGGCGAGCAGACATCGCCCTGGCGAAGATTTTGTAGTCCGTGCTGAGGAGGGAGACCGGGCGCCAGTTCTTAAGGAGGCGGAGATCGCCCTTCTTAGGCAGCAGGACGATGACTGCCCTGCGCCAAGAGAGGGGCATCTCCCCGGTCGCCAGACTTTCCCCCAGGACCCGCGCGTAGTCGCTCCCCAGGACGTCCCAGAACGCCCTGTGGAACTCCACGGTCAGCCCGTCCAGCCCCGGGGATTTTCCCCTCGAGAGCCGGGCGAGGGCACCGGTCAGCTCCGCCAGGCTTAGCGGAGCTTCCAGATTTTCGGCGCCCTCCGGGCTGACCTTCGGCAGGTCCTCCCACAAAACTCTACGCGCTTCCTCGCTGGACGGATCCGGAGAGAACAGAGCCCCGTAATATTCACGGGCCCTGTTGTTGACGTCCTCTGGATCCGAGACGAGAGAGCCGTCGTCGGCCAGCAGCGTCAAGAGCTGCTTACGGACACTCTGCCTTTTTTCCAGCGAGTAAAAGAAGGGGGAGCCGCGGTCCAGATCCCGCAGGAACCGGATCCGCGACCTCACGAACGCGCCTCGGGACCCGACGAGCTGCAGGTCCTTCAGCGCGGCCTTCTTCGCTTCGTACACCGTCCGCAGGGCCGGGTCCTGGACGACTTGACCGAGACGGGCTTCCAGGTCGAGCACCTCTTTTTCTAGGCGCCCGACTCTGGCCGCCCGCCTCTTGGTCGACCCCCTCGCGTACTCTTGACAGAAGACGCGGACGTGAGCCTTGCCCACGTCCCACCATAGCCTCAAGGAGGGGAAGCCCCCCTGCTTCCTTCTCCAGTCGGACCAGAATCGACGGAACGAGTCCTGGAACCGCACGTCCTCCAGCAGCCGGTTGTTAAAGTGCCAGTACGCAGACCCCGCCCTCGCGCGGAGTGAAGCGAGCTCCGCCCACACCAGGTGGTGGTCCGAACACGGCACTGGCCACATGGAGGCCGCCGGGACGCAGGAAACGTACGCCTGAGACACGTAAAGGCGGTCGACTCGAGACCATCCTACTCCAGGCCTCACCCAAGTAAAGGCGCTGGAGTCGGGGTGGAGATTTCGCCAGACATCCACCAAGTCGAAGGACCCGACCAGGTCCCTCAACTTCTCCATCGCCGTCATGCACTGCGGGGCACCGGAGCGGTCCCTCGCCTCGAGGGTGCAGTTAAAATCCTCCCCGAGTACAATGCAGTCGCCGACGTCGACGAGCCAAGAAGAGCGGACACCTCTTCAAAGAAGCGCGTTTGCTGCGGGCCGGGCTGAGGGGCGTACACGTTCACGAGATGGAGTGGCACGTCCCCCAGGCGAACAGTTACGTGCAGCAAGCGGCCTGGCACGGGCTCCTCGACCCCCAAGATCTCCGGCTGAAAATGCGGGCCCAGCAAGATGGCCACCCCACTAGAAATGGCGGTGAGGTGGCTCATGCGGACCTCTCCTTGCCATTCCAGGAGCCACGTGGCTTCGTCTCCCGGAACGGTGTGGGTTTCTTGCAGGAAGCACACCGCATATTTCCCCTCTCGCAGGAGCGAAAAATTGTCAAATCTACGGCGTGCCCCTCTGCCGCCGTTGATGTTGAGGCTGGCTTTGGTTATCTTCATGGCAAAAGCATAGTGCAACCTCTACCTTAACCTATTGTGGGGGAGGGAGCGGAGTCGTTTGTTGAACTCCGCTCCCTCCGCAGCCCAGCGAGGAGTCCCTCGAGCTCGCGCAGCTCAAGGTGTTGCGCCTTTGTCAAGGGCCCGCCCGCGGCCAAGGTTTTAACGGCGGCGCGGACGGACCCCTTGATCAGCTCTGGCTCGGACCATTTTTCCAGGGCCAGTCGGGCTTGGTTGCAGTGACCCCGGCTCTGGGCCAAAAAGTCCCGGAGTTCCTTTGCATGAATGAGGATGGTCTCGGCGGCAGCCGCGAGCAGATCCACCGCCTCGCTGGCGGTGGTCTCTAGGTCTTCACCCGCGTCCCCCACCGAGTCCCCGTCCTCCTCCGGGAGGTGGCCGCCAGCAGCCGGCCCATCGACCGCACAAGGTACGGCAAATGAACCGGCCGCTCCAACTGGCCCTGGCTCTGCCCCGATCCCACCCCCAGGATCGTCGGCAGAGGAGTCCCCACTGGGCTCTTTTAAAAATGGTGCTGGGTCGGGAAATGACAGCGGAAGGGGTTCCCCCTCCGCCCCAGGAACCGGGGAACAAGGAGAGACCCGGCCATAGGAAATCCCCAGGCTCTCCAAGTACTCCAGCTCCACAGCAAGAGGCGAGGGTGGGTGTTCCTCCCCCTCCCCGCTGCCACCCCCCGGCCCAGCATCTACAGTGTCATTATAAACATTTGTTTCATTTTCTGCCGGGTCGAGCGACTCCCGGGGGAAGTTGGGTATTGGCTGGGCGGGCTCAGGTTCGGCCTTTTCGGCCCCGCCCGCCTCAGTCCCCGGGACGCCCGGCCCGGCGGCAATGCATTCCTCCGCGGAGCCCACACCCCCCACGACAGGCAGATCTTCCACGCCATCCCCAGGAGGCAGAGGCTGGGCAGCCTACGACTGTCTCACCCTCCCCGGGGACAGACTCCTCTCGCCTACAGCGCAGCTTGGGGCGCTGGTTGGGGACGCGGGACACGCGGCGGGCACCGACTCCTCCGCGGAGGGATGTTGTTCCCCCTCCGCCTCATCTGAGCCGTGCCTCCTTTTGTTCCTGGGGGTGCGCGGAGGCAGGGAGACCTCCATGTCTGCCGAGGCCTCCCGCTCCGCACCCCTCTTTTCCTTTTCTTGCCCGCGCCCGGGCCCCTCTGTGGTGTTGTTCAAGGGCTCAGGCACGGGCTCGGGGCACCCCGCGCTCGCCGGTGGCTGGGTTGGGCCGAGCGCGGTGGTCAATCTTTCTGGCGCACTGAGGGGACCCGCCTCTAGATGTTTCTCCTTGTTCCGCGCCTTCTTTCCGCTCGGACGCTCTCCCTCCCCCCCGCCGGAGGCCCCGAAAACAAAGGCCTCCGACGATGCCCGCGCACCTACGGCTCCCGGCACCCGGACGCAACGAGGGGGAGGGGTGGCGGCGGCGCCAGCCTTGGCCGCCTTCGGTGGTTTGGCGGCCTTGGAGGCGGGGCAGTTCTTGCGAACGTGCCCCACCTCCCTGCAGGCATGGCACCGCACGCCGTCCGACGTCCAAAAGACGCGGTAGGCAGTTCCCTCGTGCACCACATTAAAGTTCCCCTCCGTCGTCTCCTCCCGCGCCAGCCGGACAAAGAGCTGGCGGCGGAAGGAGAACACGTGGCGCAGGCTGTTCTCCCTGAGGCCGAGCGGTATGGGGTTGATCCCCGACCTTACCTCCCCCAGTTGGTGTAGGTGAGGGAGGAGGAGCTCAGCGGGAACAAAGGGCGGGACGGTTGAAACGATGACCCTCTGCGCGGTGGCCTCGAGAGGGTCCACTGGCAGGAACGTCCCACCCACTGTGAGCCCCTTTTCGAGGGCCAGGGACACCGCCCGCTCCGACCCCAGGAAGAACACGGCCTTCCCAGACATCTTGGAGGCTGCGACAATGGCCGAGGGGCCGACTACCCCAGCCATCGCCCGCACGCACTCCTCGATGCTCATTGTGGGGTGAGTGTAGCTCTTGACCCCGTGTTTTCTGGTAATTAATCTGAATGGTGGCAGGGCAGCGGTTGGCGCAGGAGGTGCCGTGGAAGCGGTTGCCACCTGCGCATATGTCCTCGCTGGCCCTGCCACCGGCGTGGATGGGGTCGCCATCACGGGGTCCCTTTAAGGGCTACACCCACCCCAAAGTCACAGGCCTTAATGGTCTTTATTGGCCTCGTATATTAACTGAGCAGAGGAGCCCTTAACGAGGCACCTCTCCCCTAGTTGGCAATTGGGGAGGGGCCTTGCTCCCTCTGCTCAGTTGTCTCAATTGTTTTTTTTTAATTGATTTGGGAGGAAAAGGGCTCTCAGAGAGAGAGGGGAGAAACAGAGAGTAACGGAGAAAGAGAGAGGGGGGTGGGAAGGGGGGGCGGGAACTGCGAGGGCAAGTCTCCCCTCGCAACTGTGGGTGGGTGCACTCCCCAGATGGCAAAACACAAAAAAAAAACACAGTCTTTGGATTGGTCTTCAGGTGGGGGGAGAAGACGTCTTCACCTGGGGCAGCTAGAGCTACCAGGCACACACTCCTAACGATGTTAATAGGGTGATTAAGAAAAATCTTCAGCCTGGTAGCTCCAGCTATCCCAGGCTAGGCAAATGTGGGGGGGTGGGGGGGTGGGTTCCAATTGTGTGTGGGGCCTAGTTGTAAGCAAGGCACCCACGCACACTTCCACACACACACACACCCCCCGCGATGTTCCGGCCCTCAGTGGTCTTCTTTCCTCCCCCCACCGATATAACAAAGTCTTTTTGGGACTGCACCAATACACCCACCTGTTGAATGGTAGAGTCTCCCTCCTTCCACACTGGATGTTTGTTGGTCTTTCCCCCTCTCTCCAACTTTTTGTAGAAATGGTAAAATGTTGTTTAAATGTTTTCTGCTTCCTCCTCTCCCTCTGGGTGAAAGTTGGTGGTGAAACCCCTTCCTTCCTTCTCTTCCTGGGCTGGTCTCAGGGCTCTCCAGGCAGGAGCAGAAGTTGGTAGCTGCTCCTCTCTCTGCAGCTCAGCTCCTACTGAGCAGGACACGCCTCCACTGCTCCACAATTGGCCCTTGTGCATGAAACTCTTTTGAGTTTACCTGAAAATAAACATAAACATTAAAACCATGCCACCCGCCTGGGTGACACAGCAGACATTTTCAAGGCCCCTTTTTTTTCTCTTTTTTTTTTTGGTTTTTTTTGGGGCGCTAAAATCAACATTTTTTTTCCAGTGCCCCCTATAAAAGGGGAGGGGGACACTAAAAGCAACGGCAATTAAAACAAATTAAACTTTAAAACGTAAAATCAAATTAAAATTTGGTTGCCGGGCGTGATGATGCACTCCAGTCCCTCCGGTGCCCACCTCTCGCGGAAGGCCGCGAGCGTACCGGTGGACACCGCGTGCTCCATCTCCAAGGACACCCTGGACCGGATGTCAGAGCGGAAGAGAGGCAGGCAGTCAGGTTGAACGACCCCCTCGACCGCCCGCTGCCTGGACCGGCTGATGGCACCCTTGGCCGTGCCCAGGAGCAGTCCTACGGGGAGGCCTTCGGACCTACCCGCTCCCCTCCGCACAGGGTGCCCAAAGATCAGGAGAGTGGGACTGAAGTGCAGCCAGAATTTCAGGAGCAGCCCCTTCAAATAATGGAACAGGGGCTGCAACCTCGTGCACTCAATAAAAACATGGAACACGGACTCCTCCAGACCGCAGAAATTGCAGGCGGCCTGGGAGTCCGTGAACCGGCTTAAAAATTTGTTGCACGGCACTGCTCCATGCACCACCCTCCAGGCCAAGTCCCCGATGAATAGTGGGAGGACCCCTGCGTAGAGTGCCCTCCATCGGGGACCCCCGCCTCTTCCGGACGGCAAGATGGTACGCCATGGCGTGTCCGGACGGCAGGCGAGGATGGCAAAGTTGAGAGTGTGCAGGAGCAGCCCGTACAGGAAACCCCTCCGCGCGGAACTGAAAGGCATGGAGGGGATTTCCCCGAGGCGGCTCAAGTTGTGAGGCGCCGGCCCCCGAGGGAGGTTCCGGGGTTTGGCGCCGATGAGGAATTCCGTCCGGACGGGGGTCAGTTCGGCCGGGATCTCCCCACGTGCTTGAGCCTCCTCGATGCACCTAACGGAGTCAGGGCCCAGAGCTGTTTTTAGCGACTCGATGGCATCGGCCGCGTGGCGGACGTTGTCAGAATTTAGGCGCCGCGCCAGCGTGTCTGGCGCCATCCAGCACGCTCCTCCGCCATCGAGCAGGTCCCTGACCCTGGTCACCTCACCAGCCACAGCCCTCTCTTCCGACCGCCACATAAAATCTCGGCTGTGGAGGTACGGATTCCCGAGCAGCGGTTCCTGCAGGACGGCCGCCACTCCAGCCGGCGGAGAGCTGCGCTTGGTGGAGACTTTGTTCCAGACCCTGATGAGTTCCCTGTAAAAGACAGGCAGCTCCCGGAGGGCGGTCCTGGCACCCCCCAAGTTCACAAACAGGAGCTGTGTGTCATAATTGAGGTCGCGCTGCTAGCGGAAGAAATACCTCGCCAGAGCACACCACCTAGGAGGGGGCTCGACGTAAAGGTATCTCTGCAGGGTCTGAAGACGGAAAGTCGCGAGCTGGGCGCTGACGCACACCAACGACTGACCGCCCTCCTCAAGCGGGAGACTCAAGACCGCGGCAGAGACCCAGTGCTTCCTGTTGTTCCAGAAGAAGTCCACCAGCTTCTTCTGTATCTTGGCGACAAACGCAGGGGGAGGGGTCAAAGTGACCAGCCGGTACCACAGCATTGCGGCCACCAGCCGGTTTATGACTAGCGCTCGACCCCTGTAGGACAGCACTCGGAGCAGTCCTGTCCAGCACCCTCCAGCTCCTGCCAGTTCGCCGGCCAGGCTCCCTCGTCGGGGCTAAGGTAGACTCCCAGATAGAGGAGATGGGTCGTGCTCCAGGCAAAAGGCCTGAGCTCCTCCGGCAGGGAGTCCACCCGCCACTGACCCACCAGGAGTCCGGAACATTTCTCCCAGTTGATCCTGGCGGAGGACGCGGCCGAGTAAATCTCCTGGCACTCACGCATCCTCCGCAGGTCAGCGGGATCCTCTACCGCGAGGAGCACGTCATCGGCGTAAGCCGAGAGGACGACCTCCACGCCCGGCCCTTGCAGAGCCAGTCCCGTCAACCTCGTCCGCAAGAGGCGCAGGAAAGGCTCCACGCAAACGGCGCATAACTGGCCGGACATGGGGCATCCCTGGCGCACCCCTCTCCTAAAGCGAAGGGGCGCCGTCAAGGACCCGTTAACCTTAATCAGACACTCCGCGGCGGCGTACAAAAGTCGGATCCGGGCGACGAAATGCGTCCCGAACCCGAAAGCGCGCAGAGTTCCGAGCAGATAGTCGTGATCCACCCTGTCGAACGCCTTCTCTTGGTCGAGGGATAGGAAGGCGACCGACAGACCAGCCTCTTGGGAACAATGGATGAGGTCCCGGACCAGATGGATGTTATCGTGGATTGTCCGGCCCGGGACCGTGTAGGACTGGTCGGGGTGGATCATGTGGTCCAGCACGGCACCAAGGCGAGCAGACATCGCCCTGGCGAAGATTTTGTAGTCCGTGCTGAGGAGGGAGACCGGGCGCCAGTTCTTAAGGAGGCGGAGATCGCCCTTCTTAGGCAGCAGGATGATGACTGCCCTGCGCCAAGAGAGGGGCAACTCCCCGGTCGCCAGACTTTCCCCCAGGACCCGCGCGTAGTCGCTCCCCAGGACATCCCAGAACGCCCTGTGGAACTCCACGGTCAGCCCGTCCAGCCCCGGGGATTTTCCCCTCGAGAGCCGGTCGAGGGCACCGGTCAGCTCCGCCGGGCTTAGCGGAGCTTCCAGATTTTCGGCGCCCTCCGGGCTGACCTTCGGCAAGTCCTCCCACAAAACTCTACGCGCTTCCTCGCTGGACGGATCCGGAGAGAACAGAGCCCCGTAATATTCACGGGCCCTGTTGTTGACGTCCTCCGGATCCGAGACGAGAGAGCCGTCGTCGGCCAGCAGCGTCAAGAGCTGCTTACGGACACTCTGCCTTGTTTCCAGCGAGTAGAAGAAGGGGGAGCCGCGGTCCAGATCCCGCAGGAACCGGATCCGCGACCTCACGAACGCGCCTCGGGACCCGACGAGCTGCAGGTCCTTCAGCGCGGCCTTCTTCGCTTCGTACACCGTCCGCAGGGCCGGGTCCTGGACGACTTGACCGAGACGGGCTTCCAGGTCGAGCACCTCTTTTTCTAGGCGCCCGACTCTGGCCGCCCGCCTCTTGGTCGACCCCCTCGCGTACTCTTGACAGAAGACGCGGACGTGAGCCTTGCCCACGTCCCACCATAGCCTCAAGGAGGGGAAGCCCCCCTGCTTCCTTCTCCAGTCGGCCCAGAATCGACGGAACGAGTCCTGGAACCGCACGTCGTCCAGCAGCCGGTTGTTAAAGTGCCAGTACGCGGACCCCGTCCTCGCGCGGAGCGAAGCGAGCTCCGCCCACACCAGGTGGTGGTCCGAACACGGCACCGGCCACATGGAGGCCGCCGGGACGCAGGAAACGTACGCCCGAGACACGTAAAGGCGGTCGACTCTAGACCATCCAACTCCAGGCCTCACCCAAGTAAAGGCGCTGGAGTCGGGGTGGAGATTTCGCCAGACGTCCACCAAGTCGAAGGACCCGACCAGGTCCCTCAACTTCTCCATCGCCGTCATGCACTGCGGGGCACCGGAGCGGTCCCTCGCCTCGAGGGTGCAGTTAAAATCCCCCCCGAGGACAATGCAGTCGCCGACGTCGACGGAGCCAAGAAGAGCGGACACCTCTTCAAAGAAGCGCGTTTGCTGCGGGCCGGGCTGAGGGGCGTACACGTTCACGAGATGGAGCGGCACGTCCCCCAGGCGAACAGTTACGTGCAGCAAGCAGCCTGGCACGGGCTCCTCGACCCCCAAGATCTCCGGCTGAAAATGCGGGCCCAGCAAGATGGCCACCCCACTAGAAATGGCGGTGAGGTGGCTCATGCGGACCTCTCCTTGCCATTCCAGGAGCCACGTGGCTTCGTCTCCCGGAACGGTGTGGGTTTCTTGCAGGAAGCACACCGCATATTTCCCCTCCCGCAGGAGCGAAAAATTGTCAAATCTACGGCGTGCCCCTCTGCCGCCGTTGATGTTGAGGCTGGCTTTGGTTATCTTCATGGCAAAAGCATAGTGCAACCTCTACCTTAACCTATTGTGGGGGAGGGAGCGGAGTCGTTTGTTGAACTCCGCTCCCTCCGCAGCCCAGCGAGGAGTCCCTCGAGCTCGCGCAGCTCAAGGTGTTGCGCCTTTGTCAAGGGCCCGCCCGCGGCCAAGGTTTTAACGGCGGCGCGGACGGACCCCTTGATCAGCTCTGGCTCGGACCATTTTTCCAGGGCCAGTCGGGCTTGGTTGCAGTGACCCCGGCTCTGGGCCAAAAAGTCCCGGAGTTCCTTTGCATGAATGAGGATGGTCTCGGCGGCAGCCGCGAGCAGATCCACCGCCTCGCTGGCGGTGGTCTCTAGGTCTTCACCCGCGTCCCCCACCGAGTCCCCGTCCTCCTCCGGGAGGTGGCCACCAGCAGCCGGCCCATCGACCGCACAAGGTACGGCAAATGAACCGGCCGCTCCAACTGGCCCTGGCTCTGCCCCGATCCCACCCCCAGGATCGTCGGCAGAGGAGTCCCCACTGGGCTCTTTTAAAAATGGTGCTGGGTCGGGAAATGACAGCGGAAGGGGTTCCCCCTCCGCCTCAGGAACCGGGGAACAAGGAGAGACCCGGCCATAGGAAATCCCCAGGCTCTCCAAGTACTCCAGCTCCACAGCAAGAGGCGAGGGTGGGTGTTCCTCCCCCTCCCCGCTGCCACCCCCCGGCCCAGCATCTACAGTGTCATTATAAACATTTGTTTCATTTTCTGCCGGGTCGAGCGACTCCCGGGGGAAGTTGGGTATTGGCTGGGCGGGCTCAGGTTCGGCCTTTTCGGCCCCGCCCGCCTCAGTCCCCGGGACGCCCGACCCGGCGGCAATGCATTCCTCCGCGGAGCCCACACCCCCCACGACAGGCAGATCTTCCACGCCATCCCCGGGAGGCAGAAGCTGGGCAGCCTCGACTGTCTCACCCTCCCCGGGGACAGACTCCTCTCGCTTACAGCGCAGCATGGGGGCACTGGTTGGGGACGCGGGACACGCGGCGGGCACCGTCTCCTCCGCGGAGGGATGTTGTTCCCCCTCCGCCTCATCGGAGCCGCGCCTCCTTTTGTTCCTGGGGGTGCGCGGAGGCAGGGAGACCTCCATGTCTGCCGAGGCCTCCCGCTCCGCACCCCCCTTTTCCTTTTCTTGCCCGCGCCCGGGCCCCTCTGTGGTGTTGTTCAAGGGCTCAGGCACGGGCTCAGGGCACCCCGCGCTCGCCGGTGGCTGGGTTGGGCCGAGCGCGGTGGTCAATCTTTCTGGCGCACTGAGGGGACCCGCCTCTAGATGTTTCTCCTTGTTCCGCGCCTTCTTTCCGCTCGGACGCTCTCCCTCCCCCCCGCCGGAGGCCCCGAAAACAAAGGCCTCCGACGATGCCCGCGCACCTACGGCTCCCGGCACCCGGACGCAACGAGGGGGAGGGGTGGCGGCGGCGCCAGCCTTGGCCGCCTTCGGTGGTTTGGCGGCCTTGGAGGCGGGGCAGTTCTTGCGAACGTGCCCCACCTCCCTGCAGGCATGGCACCGCACGCCGTCCGACGTCCAAAAGACGCGGTAGGCAGTTCCCTCGTGCACCACATTAAAGTTCCCCTCCGTTGTCTCCTCCCGCGCCAGCCGGACAAAGAGCTGGCGGCGGAAGGAGAACACGTGGCGCAGGCTGTTCTCCCTGAGGCCGAGCGGTATGGGGTTGATCCCCGACCTTACCTCCCCCAGTTGGTGTAGGTGAGGGAGGAGGAGCTCAGCGGGAACAAAGGGCGGGACGGTTGAAACGATGACCCTCTGCGCGGTGGCCTCGAGAGGGTCCACTGGCAGGAACGTCCCGCCCACTGTGAGCCCCTTTTCGAGGGCCAGGGACACCGCCCGCTCCGACCCCAGGAAGAAAACGGCCTTCCCAGACATCTTGGAGACTGCGACATTGGCCGAGGGGCCGACTACCCCAGCCATCGCCCGCACGCATTCCTCGATGCTCATTGTGGGGTGAGTGTAGCTCTTGACCCCGTGTTTTCTGGTAATTAATCTGAATGGTGGCAGGGCAGCGGTTGGCGCAGGAGGTGCCGTGGAAGCGGTTGCCACCTGCGCATATGTCCTCGCTGGCCCTGCCACCGGCGTGGATGGGGTCGCCATCACGGGGTCCCTTTAAGGGCTACACCCACCCCAAAGTCACAGGCCTTAATGGTCTTTATTGGCCTCGTATATTAACTGAGCAGAGGAGCCCTTAACGAGGCACCTCTCCCCTAGTTGGCAATTGGGGAGGGGCCTTGCTCCCTCTGCTCAGTTGTCTCAATTGTTTTTTTTTAATTGATTTGGGAGGAAAAGGGCTCTCAGAGAGAGAGGGGAGAAACAGAGAGTAACGGAGAAAGAGAGAGGGGGGTGGGAAGGGGGGGCGGGAACTGCGAGGGCAAGTCTCCCCTCGCAGCTGTGGGTGGGTGCACTCCCCAGATGGCAAAACACAAAAAAAAAACACAGTCTTTGGATTGGTCTTCAGGTGGGGGGAGAAGACGTCTTCACCTGGGGCAACTAGAGCTACCAGGCACACACTCCTAACGATGTTAATAGGGTGATTAAGAAAAATCTTCAGCCTGGTAGCTCCAGCTATCCCAGGCTAGGCAAATGTGGGGGGGTGGGGGGGTGGGTTCCAATTGTGTGTGGGGCCTAGTTGTAAGCAAGGCACCCACGCACACTTCCACACACACACACCCCCCGCGATGTTCCGGCCCTCAGTGGTCTTCTTTCCTCCCCCCACCGATATAACAAAGTCTTTTTGGGACTGCACCAATACACCCACCTGTTGAATGGTAGAGTCTCCCTCCTTCCACACTGGATGTTTGTTGGTCTTTCCCCCTCTCTCCAACTCTTTGTAGAAATGGTAAAATGTTGTTTAAATGTTTTCTGCTTCCTCCTCTCCCTCTGGGTGAAAGTTGGTGGTGAAACCCCTTCCTTCCTTCTCTTCCTGGGCTGGTCTCAGGGCTCTCCAGGCAGGAGCAGAAGTTGGTAGCTGCTCCTCTCTCTGCAGCTCAGCTCCTACTGAGCAGGACACGCCTCCACTGCTCCACAATTGGCCCTTGTGCATGAAACTCTTTTTGGAGTTCACCTGCAAAACATAAAACATTAAACGGTGCCACCCGACCTGGGTGACACTCCAGACATTTACAAGGCCCTTTTTTTCCCCCCTTTTTTTTTTGTGTTTTTTCTTTTTTTTTTTGTTTTTTTTTTGGGCACTAAAATCACAATTTTTCCCCAGTGCCCCCTATAAAAGGGAAGGGGACACTAAAAGCACCGGCAATTAAAACAAATTAACTTTAAAACGTAAAATCAAATTAAAATTTGGTTGCCGGGCGTGATGATGCACTCCAGTCCCTCCGGTGCCCACCTCTCGCGGAAGGCCGCGAGCGTACCGGTGGACACCGCGTGCTCCATCTCCAAGGACACCCTGGACCGGATGTAAGAGCGGAAGAGAGGCAGGCAGTCAGGTTGAACGACCCCCTCGACCGCCCGCTGCCTGGACCGGCTGATGGCACCCTTGGCCGTGCCCAGGAGCAGTCCTACGAGGAGGCCTTCGGACCTACCCGCTCCCCTCCGCACAGGGTGCCCAAAGATCAGGAGAGTGGGACTGAAGTGCAGCCAGAATTTCAGGAGCAGCCCCTTCAAATAGTGGAACAGGGGCTGCAACCTTGTGCACTCCATAAAAACATGGAACACGGACTCCTCCAGACCGCAGAAATTGCAGGCGGCCTGGGAGTCCGTGAACCGGCTTAAAAATTTGTTGCACGGCACTGCTCCGTGCACCACCCTCCAGGCCAAGTCCCCGATGAATAGTGGGAGGACCCCTGCGTAGAGTGCCCTCCATCGGGGACCCCCGCCTCCTCCGGACGGCAAGATGGTACGCCATGGCGTGTCCGGACGGCCGGCGAGGATGGCAAAGTTGAGGGTGTGCAGGAGCAGCCCGTACAGGAAACCCCTCCGCGCGGAACTGAAAGGCACGGAGGGGATTTCCCCGAAGCGGCTCAAGTTGTGAGGCGCCGGCCCCCGAGGGAGGTTCCGGGGTTTGGCGCCGATGAGGAATTCCGTCCGGACGGGGGTCAGTTCGGACGGGATCTCCCCACGTGCTTGAGCCTCCTCGATGCACCTAACGGAGTCAGGGCCCAGAGCTGTTTTTAGCGACTCGATGGCATCGGCCGCGCGGCGGACGTTGGCAGAATTTAGGCGCCGCGCCAGCGTGTCTGGCGCCATCCAGCCCGCTCCTCCGCCATCGAGCAGGTCCCTGACCCTGGTCACCTCACCAGCCACAGCCCTCTCTTCCGACCGCCACATAAAGCCTCGGCCGTGGAGGTACGGATTCCCGAGCAGCGGTTCCTGCAGGACGGCCGCCACTCCAGCCGGCGGAGAGCTGCGCTTGGTGGAGACTTTGTTCCAGACCCTGATGAGTTCCCTGTAAAAGACAGGCAGCTCCCGGAGGGCGGTCCTGGCACCCCCCAAGTTCACAAACAGGAGCTGCGTGTCATAATTGAGGTCGAGCTGCTGGCGGAAGAAATACCTCGCCAGAGCACACCACCTAGGAGGGGGCTCGACGTAAAGGTATCTCTGCAGGGTCTGAAGACGGAAAGTCGCGAGCTGGGCGCTGATGCACACCAACGACTGACCGCCCTCCTCAAGCGGGAGACTCAAGACCGCGGCAGAGACCCAGTGCTTCCTGTTGTTCCAGAAGAAGTCCACCAGCTTCTTCTGTATCTTGGCGACAAACGCAGGGGGAGGGGTCAAAGTGACCAGCCGGTACCACAGCATTGCGGCCACCAGCTGGTTTATGACTAGCGCTCGACCCCTGTAGGACAGCACTCGGAGCAGTCCTGTCCAGCGCCCTAGGCGAGCGGCGACCTTGGCCTCCAGCTCCTGCCAGTTCGCCGGCCAGGCTCCCTCGTCGGGGCTAAGGTAGACTCCCAGATAGAGGAGATGGGTCGTGCTCCAGGCAAAAGGCCTGAGCTCCTCCGGCAGGGAGTCCACCCGCCACTGACCCACCAGGAGTCCGGAACATTTCTCCCAGTTGATCCTGGCGGAGGACGCGGCCGAGTAAATCTCCTGGCACTCACGCATCCTCCGCAGGTCAGCGGGATCCTCTACCGCGAGGAGCACGTCATCGGCGTAAGCCGAGAGGACGACCTCCACGCCCGGCCCTTGCAGAGCCAGTCCCGTCAAACTCGTCCGCAAGAGGCGCAGGAAAGGCTCCACGCAAACGGCGTATAACTGGCCGGACATGGGGCATCCCTGGCGCACCCCTCTCCTAAAGCGAAGGGGCGCCGTCAAGGACCCGTTAACCTTAATCAGACACTCCGCGGCGGCGTACAAAAGTCGGATCCGGGCGACGAAATGCGTCCCGAACCCGAAAGCGCGCAGAGTTCCGAGCAGATAGTCGTGATCCACCCTGTCGAACGCCTTCTCTTGGTCGAGGGATAGGAAGGCGACCGACAGACCAGCCTCCTGGGAACAATGGATGAGGTCCCGGACCAGATGGATGTTGTCGTGGATTGTCCGGCCCGGGACCGTGTATGACTGGTCGGGGTGGATCATGTGGTCCAGCACGGCACCAAGGCGAGCAGACATCGCCCTGGCGAAAATTTTGTAGTCCGTGCTGAGGAGGGAGACCGGGCGCCAGTTCTTAAGGAGGCGGAGATCGCCCTTCTTAGGCAGCAGGACGATGACTGCCCTGCGCCAAGAGAGGGGCATCTCCCCGGTCGCCAGACTTTCCCCCAGGACCCGCGCGTAGTCGCTCCCCAGGACGTCCCAGAACGCCCTGTGGAACTCCACGGTCAGCCCGTCCAGCCCCGGGGATTTTCCCCTCGAGAGCCGGGCGAGGGCACCGGTCAGCTCCGCCAGGCTTAGCGGAGCTTCCAGATTTTCGGCGCCCTCCGGGCCGACCTTCGGCAGGTCCTCCCACAAAACTCTACGCGCTTCCTCGCTGGACGGATCCGGAGAGAACAGAGCCCCGTAATATTCACGGACCCTGTTGTTGACGCCCTCCGGATCCGAGACGAGAGAGCCGTCGTCGGCCAGCAGCGTCAAGAGCTGCTTACGGACACTCTGCCTTTTTTCCAGCGAGTAGAAGAAGGGGGAGCCGCGGTCCAGATCCCGCAGGAACCGGATCCGCGACCTCACGAACGCGCCTCGGGACCCGACGAGCTGCAGGTCCTTCAGCGCGGCCTTCTTCGCTTCGTACACCGTCCGCAGGGCCGGGTCCTGGACGACTTGACCGAGACGGGCTTCCAGGTCGAGCACCTCTTTTTCTAGGCGCCCGACTCTGGCCGCCCGCCTCTTGGTCGACCCCCTCGCGTACTCTTGACAGAAGACGCGGACGTGAGCCTTGCCCACGTCCCACCATAGCCTCAAGGAGGGGAAGCCCCCCTGCTTCCTTCTCCAGTCGGCCCAGAATCGACGGAACGAGTCCTGGAACCGCACGTCGTCCAGCAGCCGGTTGTTAAAGTGCCAGTACGCGGACCCCGTCCTCGCGCGGAGCGAAGCGAGCTCCGCCCACACCAGGTGGTGGTCCGAACACGGCACCGGCCGCATGGAGGCCGCCGGGACGCAGGAAACGTACGCCCGAGACACGTAAAGGCGGTCGACTCTAGACCATCCAACTCCAGGCCTCACCCAAGTAAAGGCGCTGGAGGCGGGGTGGAGATTTCGCCAGACGTCCACCAAGTCGAAGGACCCGACCAGGTCCCTCAACTTCTCCATCGCCGTCATGCACTGCGGGGCACCGGAGCGGTCCCTCGCCTCGAGGGTGCAGTTAAAATCCCCCCCGAGGACAATGCAGTCGCCGACGTCGACGGAGCCAAGAAGAGCGGACACCTCTTCAAAGAAGCGCGTCTGCTGCGGGCCGGGATGAGGGGCGTACACGTTCACGAGATGGAGCGGCACGTCCCCCAGGCGAACCGTTACGTGCAGCAAGCGGCCTGGCACGGGCTCCTCGACCCCCAAGATCTCCGGCTGAAAATGCGGGCCCAGCAAGATGGCCACCCCACTAGAAATGGCGGTGAGGTGGCTCATGCGGACCTCTCCTTGCCATTCCAGAAGCCACGTGGCTTCGTCTCCCGGAACGGTGTGGGTTTCTTGCAGGAAGCACACCGCATATTTCCCCTCCCGCAGGAGCGAAAAATTGTCAAATCTACGGCGTGCCCCTCTGCCGCCGTTGATGTTGAGGCTGGCTATGGTTATCTTCATGGCAAAAGCATAGTGCAACCTCTACCTTAACCTATTGTGGGGGGAGGGAGCGGAGTCTTTTGTTGAACTCCGCTCCCTCCGCAGCCCAGCGAGGAGTCCCTCGAGCTCGCGCAGCTCAAGGTGTTGCGCCTTTGTCAGGGGCCCGCCCGCGGCTAAGGTTTTGACGGCGGCGCGAACGGACGCCTTGATCAGCTCTGGCTCGGACTATTTTTCCAGGGCCAGTCGGGCTTGGTCGCAGCGACCCCGGCTCTGGGCCAAAAAGTCCCGGAGTTCCTTTGCAGGAATGAGGATGGTCTCGGCGGCGGCCGCGAGCAGATCCACCGCCTCACTGGCGGTGGTCTCTAGGTCTTCACCCGCGTCCCCCACCGAGGCCCCGTCCTCCTCCGGGAGGTGGCCGCCAGCAGCCAGCCCATCGACCGCACAAGGTACGGCAAATGAACCGGCCGCTCCAACCGGCCCTGGCACTGCCCCGATCCCACCCCCAGGATCGTCGGCAGAGGAGTCCCCACTGGGCTCTTTTAAAAATGGTGCTGGGTCGGGAAATGACAGCGGAAGGGGTTCCCCCTCCGCCCCAGGAACCGGGGAACAAGGAGAGACCCGGCCATAGGAAATCCCCAGGCTCTCCAAGTGCACCAGCTCCAAAGTAAGAGGCGAGGGTGGGTGTTCCTCCCCCTCCCCGCTGCCACCCCCCGGCCCAGCATCTACAGTTTCATTAAAAACAGTAAATTGTGTTTCTGCCGGGTCGAGCGTCTCACGGGGGAAGTTGGGTATTGGCTGGGCGGGCTCAGGTTCGGCCTTTTCGGCCTCGCCCGCCTCAGTCCCCGGGACGCCCGGCCCGGCGGCTACGCATTCCTCCGCGGTCCCCACGCCCCCCACGACAGGCAGATCTTCCACTCCATCCCCAGGAGGCAGCGGCTGGGCAGCCTCGACTACCTCACCCTCCCCGGGGACAGACTCTTCGCGCCTGCAGCGCAATTTGGGAGCGCTGGTGGGGGACGCGGGACACGCGGCGGGCACCGACTCCTCCGCGGAGGGATGTTGTTCCCCCTCCGCCTCATCGGAGCCGCGCCTCCTTTTGTTCCTGGGGGTGCGCGGAGGCAGGGAGACCCCCATGTCTGCCGAGGCCTCCCGCTCCGCCCCCCCCTTTTCCTTTCCTTTCCCGCGCCCGGGCCCCTCTGTGGTGTTATTCAAGGGCTCGGGCATGGGCTCGGGGCACCACGCGCTCGCCGGTGACTGGGTTGGGCTGAGCGCGGTGGTCAAATTATCTGGCGCACCGAGGGGACCCGCCTCTAGATGTTTTGCCTTCTTCCGCGCCTTCTTTCCGGTCGGACGCTCTCCCTCCCCCCCGCCGGAGGCCCTGAAAACAAAGGCCTCCGACGATGCCCGCGCACCCATGGCTCCCGGCACGCGGACGCAACTAGGGGGAGGGGTGGCGGCGGCGCCAGCCTTGGCCGCCTTCGGTGGTTTGGTGGCCTTGGAGGCGGGGCAGTTCTTGCGAACGTGCCCCACCTCCCTGCAGGCATGGCACCGCACGCCGTCCGACGTCCAGAAGACGCGGTAGGCAGTCCCCTCGTGCACCACATTAAAATTTCCCTCCGTCGTGTCCTCCCGCGCCAGCCGGACAAAGAGCTGGCGGCGGAAGGAGAACACGTGGCGCAGGCTGTTCTCCCTGAGGCCGAGCGGTATGGGGTTGATCCCTGACCTTACCTCCCCCAGTTGGTGTAGGTGAGGGAGGAGGAGCTCAGCGGGAACAAAGGGCGGGACGTTTGAAATGATGACCCTCTGCGCGGTGGCCTCGAGAGGGTCCACCGGCAGGAACGTCCCGCCCACCGTGAGCCCCTTTTCAAGGGCCAGGGACACCGCCCGCTCCGACCCCAGGAAGAACACGGCCTTCCCAGACATCTTGGAGGCTGCGACAATGGCCGAGGGGCCGACTACCCCAGCCATCGCCCGCACGCACTCCTCAATGCTCATTGTGGGGTGAGTGTAGCTCTTGACCCCGTGTTTTTTGGTAATGAGTCTGAATGGTGGCAGGGCAGCGGGTGGCGCAGGAGGTGCCGTGGAAGCGGTTGCCACCTGCGCATACGTCTTCGCTGGCCCTGCCACCGGCGTGGATGGGGTCGCCATCACGGGGTCCCTTTAAGGGCTACACCCACCCCAAAGTCACAGGCCTTAATGGTCTTTAATGGCCTCGTATATTAACTGAGCAGAGGAGCCCTTAACGAGGCACCTCTCCCCTCGTTGACAATTGGGGAGAGGCCTTGCTCCCTCTGCTCAGTTGTCTTAATTGGGTTTTTTTTTAAATTAGGAAGAAAAGGGGCCTCAGAGAGAGAGGGGAGAAACAGAGGGTAACGGAGAAAGAGAGAGGGGGGTGGGAAGGGGGGGGGGCTGCGAGGGCAGGTCTCCCCTCGCAGCTGTGGGTGGGTGCACTCCCCAGATGGCAAAACAAAAAGTCTTTGGGGTGGTCTTCAGGTGGGGGGAGAAGACGTCTTCACCTGGGGTAGCTAGAGCCACCAGGCACACACTCCTAAACGATCTTTAATAGGGTGATTAAGAAAAACAACAATCTTCAGCCTGGTAGCTCCAGCTATCCCAGGCTAGGCAATTGGGGGGGGGGGGTGGGGGGGGTTCCAATTGTGGGGGGGGCCCCGTTGTAAGCAAGGCCCCCACACACACTACCACACACACACACACCCCCCGCGATGTTCCGGCCCTCAGTGGTCTTCTTTCCTCCCCCCACCGATATAACAAAGTCTTTTTGGGACTGCACCAATACACCCACCTGTTGAATGGTAGAGTCTCCCTCCTTCCACACTGGATGTTTGTTGGTCTTTCCCCCTCTCTCCAACTCTTTGTAGAAATGGTAAAATGTTGTTTAAATGTTTTCTGCTTCCTCCTCTCCCTCTGGGTGAAAGTTGGTGGTGAAACCCCTTCCTTCCTTCTCTTCCTGGGCTGGTCTCAGGGCTCTCCAGGCAGGAGCAGAAGTTGGTAGCTGCTCCTCTCTCTGCAGCTCAGCTCCTACTGAGCAGGACACGCCTCCACTGCTCCACAATTGGCCCTTGTGCATGAAACTCTTTTGAGTTAACCTGCAAAAACATAAAACATGTATCCGTGCCACCCGACCTGGATGACACACACAAGACATTTACAAGGCCCCTTTTTTATTTATTTTTTTTGTGTTTTTTTTTTTGGGGCACTAAAATCAAATTTTTCCTTTTTCCAGTGCCCCCTATAAAAGGAGAGGGGGACACTAAAAGCACCGGCAATTAAAACAAATTAAACTTTAAAACGTAAAATCAAATTAAAATTTGGTTGCCGGGCGTGATGATGCACTCCAGTCCCTCCGGTGCCCACCTCTCGCGGAAGGCCGCGAGCGTACCGGTGGACACCGCATGCTCCATCTCCAAGGACACCCTGGATCGGATGTAAGAGCGGAAGAGAGGCAGGCAGTCAGGTTGAACGACCCCCTCGACCGCCCGCTGCCTGGACCGGCTGATGGCACCCTTGGCCGTGCCCAGGAGCAGTCCTACGAGGAGGCCCTCGGACCTACCCGCTCCCCTCCGCACAGGGTGCCCAAAGATCAGGAGAGTGGGACTGAAGTGCAGCCAGAATTTCAGGAGCAGCCCCTTCAAATAATGGAACAGGGGCTGCAACCTTGTGCATTCAATAAAAACATGGAACACGGACTCCTCCAGACCGCAGAAATTGCAGGCGGCCTGGGAGTCCGTGAACCGGCTTAAAAATTTGTTGCACGGCACTGCTCCGTGCACCACCCTCCAGGCCAAGTCCCCGATGAATAGTGGGAGGACCCCTGCGTAGAGTGCCCTCCATCGGGGACCCCCGCCTCCTCCGGACGGCAAGATGGTACGCCATGGCGTGTCCGGACGGCCGGCGAGGATGGCAAAGTTGAGGGTGTGCAGGAGCAGCCCGTACAGGAAACCCCTCCGCGCGGAACTGAAAGGCACGGAGGGGATTTCCCCGAGGCGGCTCAAGTTGTGAGGCGCCGGCCCCCGAGGGAGGTTCCGGGGTTTGGCGCCGATGAGGAATTCCGTCCGGACGGGGGTCAGTTCGGACGGGATCTCCCCACGTGCTTGAGCCTCCTCGATACACCTAACGGAGTCAGGGCCCAGAGCTGTTTTTAGCGACTCGATGGCATCGGCCGCGTGGCGGACGTTGGCAGAATTTAGGCGCCGCGCCAGCGTGTCTGGCGCCATCCAGCCCGCTCCTCCGCCATCGAGCAGGTCCCTGACCCTGGTCACCTCACCTGCCACAGCCCTCTCTTCCGACCGCCACATAAAGCCTCGGCCGTGGAGGTACGGATTCCCGAGCAGCGGTTCCTGCAGGACGGCCGCCACTCCAGCCGGCGGAGAGCTGCGCTTGGTGGAGACTTTGTTCCAGACCCTGATGAGTTCCCTGTAAAAGACAGGTAGCTCCCGGAGGGCGGTCCTGGCACCCCCCAAGTTCACAAACAGGAGCTGCGTGTCATAATTGAGGTCGAGCTGCTGGCGGAAGAAATACCTCGCCAGAGCACACCACCTAGGAGGGGGCTCGACGTAAAGGTATCTCTGCAGGGTCTGAAGACGGAAAGTCGCGAGCTGGGCGCTGACGCACACCAACGACTGACCGCCCTCCTCAAGCGGGAGACTCAAGACCGCGACAGAGACCCAGTGCTTCCTGTTGTTCCAGAAGAAGTCCACCAGCTTCTTCTGTATCTTGGCGACAAACGCAGGGGGAGGGGTCAATGTGACCAGCCGGTACCACAGCATTGCGGCCACCAGCTGGTTTATGACTAGCGCTCGACCCCTGTAGGACAGCACTCGGAGCAGTCCTGTCCAGCGCCCTAGGCGAGCGGCGACCTTGGCCTCCAGCTCCTGCCAGTTCGCCGGCCAGGCTTCCTCGTCGGGGCTAAGGTAGACTCCCAGATAGAGGAGATGGGTCGTGCTCCAGGCAAAAGGCCTGAGCTCCTCCGGCAGGGAGTCCACCCGCCACTGACCCACCAGGAGTCCGGAACATTTCTCCCAGTTGATCCTGGCGGAGGACGCGGCCGAGTAAATCTCCTGGCACTCACGCATCCTCCGCAGGTCAGCGGGATCCTCTACCGCGAGGAGCACGTCATCGGCGTAAGCCGAGAGGACGACCTCCACGCCCGGCCCTTGCAGAGCCAGTCCCGTCAACCTCGTCCGCAAGAGGCGCAGGAAAGGCTCCACGCAAACGGCGTATAACTGGCCGGACATGGGGCATCCCTGGCGCACCCCTCTCCTAAAGCGAAGGGGCGCCGTCAAGGACCCGTTAACCTTAATCAGACACTCCGCGGCGGCGTACAAAAGTCGGATCCGGGCGACGAAATGCGTCCCGAACCCGAAAGCGCGCAGAGTTCCGAGCAGATAGTCGTGATCCACCCTGTCGAACGCCTTCTCTTGGTCGAGGGATAGGAAGGCGACCGACAGACCAGCCTCCTGGGAGCAATGGATGAGGTCCCGGACCAGATGGATGTTGTCGTGGATTGTCCGGCCCGGGACCGTGTATGACTGGTCGGGGTGGATCATGTGGTCCAGCACGGCACCAAGGCGAGCAGACATCGCCCTGGCGAAGATTTTGTAGTCCGTGCTGAGGAGGGAGACCGGGCGCCAGTTCTTAAGGAGGCGGAGATCGCCCTTCTTAGGCAGCAGGACGATGACTGCCCTGCGCCAAGAGAGGGGCATCTCCCCGGTCGCCAGACTTTCCCCCAGGACCCGCGCGTAGTCGCCCCCCAGGACGTCCCAGAACGCCCTGTGGAACTCCACGGTCAGCCCGTCCAGCCCCGGGGATTTTCCCCTCGAGAGCCGGGCGAGGGCACCGGTCAGCTCCGCCAGGCTTAGCGGAGCTTCCAGATTTTCGGCGCCCTCCGGGCTGACCTTCGGCAGGTCCTCCCACAAAACTCTACGCGCTTCCTCGCTGGACGGATCCGGAGAGAACAGAGCCCCGTAATATTCACGGACCCTGTTGTTGACGCCCTCCGGATCCGAGACGAGAGAGCCGTCGTCGGCCAGCAGCGTCAAGAGCTGCTTACGGACACTCTGCCTTTTTTCCAGCGAGTAGAAGAAGGGGGAGCCGCGGTCCAGATCCCGCAGGAACCGGATCCGCGACCTCACGAACGCGCCTCGGGACCCGACGAGCTGCAGGTCCTTCAGCGCGGCCTTCTTCGCTTCGTACACCGTCCGCAGGGCCGGGTCCTGGACGACTTGACCGAGACGGGCTTCCAGGTCGAGCACCTCTTTTTCTAGGCGCCCGACTCTGGCCGCCCGCCTCTTGGTCGACCCCCTCGCGTACTCTTGACAGAAGACGCGGACGTGAGCCTTGCCCACGTCCCACCATAGCCTCAAGGAGGGGAAGCCCCCCTGCTTCCTTCTCCAGTCGGACCAGAATCGACGGAACGAGTCCTGGAACCGCACGTCCTCCAGCAGCCGGTTGTTAAAGTGCCAGTACGCGGACCCCGCCCTCGCGCGGAGCGAAGCGAGCTCCGCCAACACCAGGTGGTGGTCCGAACACGGCACCGGCCGCATGGAGGCCGCCGGGACGCAGGAAACGTACGCCCGAGACACGTAAAGGCGGTCGACTCTAGACCATCCAACTCCAGGCCTCACCCAAGTAAAGGCGCTGGAGTCGGGGTGGAGATTTCGCCAGACGTCCACCAAGTCGAAGGACCCGACCAGGTCCCTCAACTTCTCCATCGCCGTCATGCACTGCGGGGCACCGGAGCGGTCCCTCGCCTCGAGGGTGCAGTTAAAATCCTCCCCGAGTACAATGCAGTCGCCGACGTCGACGAGCCAAGAAGAGCGGACACCTCTTCAAAGAAGCGCGTTTGCTGCGGGCCGGGATGAGGGGCGTACACGTTCACGAGATGGAGCGGCACGTCCCCCAGGCGAACCGTTACGTGCAGCAAGCGGCCTGGCACGGGCTCCTCGACCCCCAAGATCTCCGGCTGAAAATGCGGGCCCAGCAAGATGGCCACCCCACTAGAAATGGCGGTGAGGTGGCTCATGCGGACCTCTCCTTGCCATTCCAGGAGCCACGTGGCTTCGTCTCCCGGAACGGTGTGGGTTTCTTGCAGGAAGCACACCGCATATTTCCCCTCCCGCAGGAGCGAAAAATTGTCAAATCTACGGCGTGCCCCTCTGCCGCCGTTGATGTTGAGGCTGGCTATGGTTATCTTCATGGCAAAAGCATAGTGCAACCTCTACCTTAACCTATTGTGGGGGAGGGAGCGGAGTCTTTTGTTGAACTCCGCTCCCTCCGCAGCCCAGCGAGGAGTCCCTCGAGCTCGCGCAGCTCAAGGTGCTGCTCCTTTGTCAAGGGCCCGCCCGCGGCCAAGGTTTTAACGGCGGCGCGGACGGACCCCTTGATCAGCTCCGGCTCGGACCATTTTTCCAGGGCCAGTCGGGCTTGGTCGCGGCGACCCCGGCTCTGGGCCAAAAAGTCCCGGATTTCCTTTGCAGGAATGAGGAGGGCCTCAGCGGCGGCCGCGAGCAGATCCACCGCCTCACTGGCGGTGGTCTCTAGGTCTTCACCCGCGTCCCCCACCGAGTCCCCGTCCTCCTCCGGGAGGTGGCCGCCAGCAGCCAGCCCATCGACCGCACAAGGTACGGCAAATGAACCGGCCGCTCCAACCGGCCCTGGCACTGCCCCGATCCCACCCCCAGGATCGTCGGCAGAGGAGTCCCCACTGGGCTCTTTTAAAAATGGTGCTGGGTCGGGAAATGACAGCGGAAGGGGTTCGCCCTCCGCCCCAGGAACCGGAGAACAAGGAGAGACCCGGCCATAGGAGATCCCCAGGCTCCCCAAGTGCTCCAGCTCCAAAGTAAGAGGCGAGGGTGGGTGTTCCTCCCCCTCCCCGCTGCCACCCCCCGGCCCAGCATCTACAGTTTCATTAAAAACAGTAAATTGTGTTTCTGCCGGGTCGAGCGTCTCCCGGGGGAAGTTGGGTATTGGCTGGGCGGGCTCAGGTTCGGCCTTTTCGGCCTCGCCCGCCTCAGTCCCCGGGACGCCCGGCCCGGCGGCTACGCATTCCTCCGCGGTCCCCACGCCCCCCACGACAGGCAGATCTTCCACTCCATCCCCAGGAGGCAGCGGCTGGGCAGCCTCGACTACCTCACCCTCCCCGGGGACAGACTCTTCGCGCCTGCAGCGCAATTTGGGAGCGCTGGTGGGGGACGCGGGACACGCGGCGGGCACCGACTCCTCCGCGGAGGGATGTTGTTCCCCCTCCGCCTCATCGGAGCCGCGCCTCCTTTTGTTCCTGGGGGTGCGCGGAGGCAGGGAGACCCCCATGTCTGCCGAGGCCTCCCGCTCCGCCCCCCCCTTTTCCTTTCCTTTCCCGCGCCCGGGCCCCTCTGTGGTGTTATTCAAGGGCTCGGGCACGGGCTCGGGGCACCACGCGCTCGCCGGTGACGGGGTTGGGCTGAGCGCGGTGGTCAAATTATCTGGCGCACCGAGGGGACCCGCCTCTAGATGTTTTGCTTTCTTCCGCGCCTTCTTTCCGGTCGGACGCTCTCCCTCCCCCCCGCCGGAGGCCCTGAAAACAAAGGCCTCCGACGATGCCCGCGCACCTACGGCTCCCGGCACGCGGACGCAACTAGGGGGAGGGGTGGCGGCGGTGCCAGCCTTGGCCGCCTTCGGTGGTTTGGCGGCCTTGGAGGCGGGGCAGTTCTTGCGAACGTGCCCCACCTCTCTGCAGGCATGGCACCGCACGCCGTCCGACGTCCAGAAGACGCGGTAGGCAGTCCCCTCGTGCACCACATTGAAAGACCCCTCCGTCGTCTCCTCCCGCGCCAGCCGGACAAAGAGCTGGCGGCGGAAGGAGAACACGTGGCGCAGGCTGTTCTCCCTGAGGCCGAGCGGTATGGGGTTGATCCCCGACCTTACCTCCCCCAGTTGGTGTAGGTGAGGGAGGAGGAGCTCAGCGGGAACAAAGGGCGGGACGTTTGAAATGATGACCCTCTGCGCGGTGGCCTCGAGAGGGTCCACCGGCAGGAACGTCCCGCCCACCGTGAGCCCCTTTTCAAGGGCCAGGGACACCGCCCGCTCCGACCCCAGGAAGAACACGGCCTTCCCAGACATCTTGGAGGCTGCGACAATGGCCGAGGGGCCGACTACCCCAGCCATCGCCCGCACGCACTCCTCAATGCTCATTGTGGGGTGAGTGTAGCTCTTGACCCCGTGTTTCCTGGTTATAAGTCTGAACGGTGGCAGGGCAGCGGGTGGCGCAGGAGGTGCCGTGGATGTGGACACCGCCTGCGCATACGTCCTTGCTGGCCCTGCCACCGGCGTGGATGGGGTCGCCATCACGGGGTCCCTTTAAGGGCGACACCCACCCCAAAGTCACAGGCCTTAATGGTCTTTAATGGCCTCGTATATTTAACTGAGCAGAGGAGCCCTTAACGAGGCACCTCTCCCCTCGTTGACAATTGGGGAGAGGCCTTGCTCCCTCTGCTCAGTTGTCTTAATTGGTTTTTTTTTTAAAATTAGGAAGAAAAGGGGCCTCAGAGAGAGAGGGGAGAAACAGAGGGTAACGGAGAAAGAGAGAGGGGGGTGGGAAGGGGGGGGGGGCTGCGAGGGCAGGTCTCCCCTCGCAGCTGTGGGTGGGTGCACTCCCCAGATGGCAAAACACACAAAAAACACAGTCTTTGGGTTGGTCTTCAGGTGGGGGGAGAAGATGTCTTCACCTGGGGTAGCTAGAGCCACCAGGCACACAATCCTAAACGATCTTTAATAGGGAGATTAATGACAATCTTCAGCCTGGTAGCTCCAGCTATCCCAGGCTAGGCAAATATGGGGGGGGGTGGGGGGGGTTCCAATTGTGGGGGGGGGGCTAGTTGTAAGCACGGCCCCCACACACACTTCCACATACACACACACCCCCCGCGATGTTCCGGCCCTCAGTGGTCTTCTTTCCTCCCCCCACCGATATAACAAAGTCTTTTTGGGACTGCACCCACACCCACCTGTTGAATGGTAGAGTCTCCCTCCTTCCACACTGGATGTTTGTTGGTCTTTCCCCCTCTCTCCAACTCTTTGTAGAAATGGTAAAATGTTGTTTAAATGTTTTCTGCTTCCTCCTCTCCCTCTGGGTGAAAGTTGGTGGTGAAACCCCTTCCTTCCTTCTCTTCCTGGGCTGGTCTCAGGGCTCTCCAGGCAGGAGCAGAAGTTGGTAGCTGCTCCTCTCTCTGCAGCTCAGCTCCTACTGAGCAGGACACGCCTCCACTGCTCCACAATTGGCCCTTGTGCATGAAACTCTTTTGAGTTCACCTGTGAAAACATAAAAACAATAAACGGTGCCACCCGACCTGGGTGACACTCCAGACATTTTCAAGGCCCTTTTTTTCCCCCCTTTTTTTTTTTGGTTTTTTTTTTGTGTTTTTCTTTTTTTTTTGGTTTTTTTTTTGGCACTAAAATCACAATTTTCCCCAGTGCCCCCTATAAAAGGGAAGGGGGACACTAAAAGCACCGGCAATTAAAACAAATTAAACTTTAAAACGTAAAATCAAATTAAAATTTGGTTGCCGGGCGTGATGATGCACTCCAGTCCCTCCGGTGCCCACCTCTCGCGGAAGGCCGCGAGCGTACCGGTGGACACCGCGTGCTCCATCTCCAAGGACACCCTGGACCGGATGTAAGAGTGGAAGAGAGGCAGGCAGTCAGGTTGAACGACCCCCTCGACCGCCCGCTGCCTGGACCGGCTGATGGCACCCTTGGCCGTGCCCAGGAGCAGTCCTACGAGGAGGCCTTCGGACCTACCCGCTCCCCTCCGCACAGGGTGCCCAAAGATCAGGAGAGTGGGACTGAAGTGCAGCCAGAATTTCAGGAGCAGCCCCTTCAAATAGTGGAACAGGGGCTGCAACCTCGTGCATTCAATAAAAACATGGAACACGGACTCCTCCAGACCGCAGAAATTGCAAGCGGCCTGGGAGTCCGTGAACCGGCTTAAAAATTTATTGCACGGCACTGCTCCGTGCACCACCCTCCAGGCCAAGTCCCCGATGAATAGTGGGAGGACCCCTGCGTAGAGTGCCCTCCATCGGGGACCCCCGCCTCCTCCGGACGGCAAGATGGTACGCCATGGCGTGTCCGGACGGCCGGCGAGGATGGCAAAGTTGAGGGTGTGCAGGAGCAGCCCGTACAGGAAACCCCTCCGCGCGGAACTGAAAGGCACGGAGGGGATTTCCCCGAGGCGGCTCAAGTTGTGAGGCGCCGGCCCCCGAGGGAGGTTCCGGGGTTTGGCGCCGATGAGGAATTCCGTCCGGACGGGGGTCAGTTCGGACGGGATCTCCCCACGTGCTTGAGCCTCCTCGATACACCTAACGGAGTCAGGGCCCAGAGCTGTTTTTAGCGACTCGATGGCATCGGCCGCGCGGCGGACGTTGGCAGAATTTAGGCGCCGCGCCAGCGTGACTGGCGCCATCCAGCCCGCTCCTCCGCCATCGAGCAGGTCCCTGACCCTGGTCACCTCACCAGCCACAGCCCTCTCTTCCGACCGCCACATAAAACCTCGGCCGTGGAGGTACGGATTCCCGAGCAGCGGCTCCTGCAGGACGGCCGCCACTCCAGCCGGTGGAGAGCTGCGCTTGGTGGAGACTTTGTTCCAGACCCTGATGAGTTCCCTGTAAAAGACAGGCAGCTCCCGGAGGGCGGTCCTGGCACCCCCCAAGTTCACAAACAGGAGCTGCGTGTCATAATTGAGGTCGAGCTGCTGGCGGAAGAAATACCTCGCCAGAGCACACCACCTAGGAGGGGGCTCGACGTAAAGGTATCTCTGCAGGGTCTGAAGACGGAAAGTCGCGAGCTGGGCGCTGACGCACACCAACGACTGACCGCCCTCCTCAAGCGGGAGACTCAAGACCGCGGCAGAGACCCAGTGCTTCCTGTTGTTCCAGAAGAAGTCCACCAGCTTCTTCTGTATCTTGGCGACAAACGCAGGGGGAGGGGTCAAAGTGACCAGCCGGTACCACAGCATTGCGGCCACCAGCTGGTTTATGACTAGCGCTCGACCCCTGTAGGACAGCACTCGGAGCAGTCCTGTCCAGCGCCCTAGGCGAGCGGCGACCTTGGCCTCCAGCTCCTGCCAGTTCGCCGGCCAGGCTCCCTCGTCGGGGCTAAGGTAGACTCCCAGATAGAGGAGATGGGTCGTGCTCCAGGCAAAAGGCCTGAGCTCCTCCGGCAGGGAGTCCACCCGCCACTGACCCACCAGGAGTCCGGAACATTTCTCCCAGTTGATCCTGGCGGAGGACGCGGCCGAGTAAATCTCCTGGCACTCACGCATCCTCCGCAGGTCAGCGGGATCCTCTATCGCGAGGAGCACGTCATCGGCGTAAGCCGAGAGGACGACCTCCACGCCCGGCCCTTGCAGAGCCAGTCCCGTCAACCTCGTCCGCAAGAGGCGCAGGAAAGGCTCCACGCAAACGGCGTTTTACTGGCCGGACATGGGGCATCCCTGGCGCACCCCTCTCCTAAAGCGAAGGGGCGCCGTCAAGGACCCGTTAACCTTAATCAGACACTCCGCGGCGGCGTACAAAAGTCGGATCCGGGCGACGAAATGCGTCCCGAACCCGAAAGCGCGCAGAGTTCCGAGCAGATAGTCGTGATCCACCCTGTCGAACGCCTTCTCTTGGTCGAGGGATAGGAAGGCGACCGACAGACCAGCCTCCTGGGAGCAATGGATGAGGTCCCGGACCAGATGGATGTTGTCGTGGATTGTCCGGCCCGGGACCGTGTATGACTGGTCGGGGTGGATCATGTGGTCCAGCACGGCACCAAGGCGAGCAGACATCGCCCTGGCGAAGATTTTGTAGTCCGTGCTGAGGAGGGAGACCGGGCGCCAGTTCTTAAGGAGGCGGAGATCGCCCTTCTTAGGCAGCAGGACGATGACTGCCCTGCGCCAAGAGAGGGGCATCTCCCCGGTCGCCAGACTTTCCCCCAGGACCCGCGCGTAGTCGCTCCCCAGGACGTCCCAGAACGCCCTGTGGAACTCCACGGTCAGCCCGTCCAGCCCCGGGGATTTTCCCCTCGAGAGCCGGGCGAGGGCACCGGTCAGCTCCGCCAGGCTTAGCGGAGCTTCCAGATTTTCGGCGCCCTCCGGGCCGACCTTCGGCAGGTCCTCCCACAAAACTCTACGCGCTTCCTCGCTGGACGGATCCGGAGAGAACAGAGCCCCGTAATATTCACGGACCCTGTTGTTGACGCCCTCCGGATCCGAGACGAGAGAGCCGTCGTCGGCCAGCAGCGTCAAGAGCTGCTTACGGACACTCTGCCTTTTTTCCAGCGAGTAGAAGAAGGGGGAGCCGCGGTCCAGATCCCGCAGGAACCGGATCCGCGACCTCACGAACGCGCCTCGGGACCCGACGAGCTGCAGGTCCTTCAGCGCGGCCTTCTTCGCTTCGTACACCGTCCGCAGGGCCGGGTCCTGGACGACTTGACCGAGACGGGCTTCCAGGTCGAGCACCTCTTTTTCTAGGCGCCCGACTCTGGCCGCCCGCCTCTTGGTCGACCCCCTCGCGTACTCTTGACAGAAGACGCGGACGTGAGCCTTGCCCACGTCCCACCATAGCCTCAAGGAGGGGAAGCCCCCCTGCTTCCTTCTCCAGTCGGACCAGAATCGACGGAACGAGTCCTGGAACCGCACGTCCTCCAGCAGCCGGTTGTTAAAGTGCCAGTACGCGGACCCCGTCCTCGCGCGGAGCGAAGCGAGCTCCGCCCACACCAGGTGGTGGTCCGAACACGGCACCGGCCGCATGGAGGCCGCCGGGACGCAGGAAACGTACGCCCGAGACACGTAAAGGCGGTCGACTCTAGACCATCCAACTCCAGGCCTCACCCAAGTAAAGGCGCTGGAGTCGGGGTGGAGATTTCGCCAGACGTCCACCAAGTCGAAGGACCCGACCAGGTCCCTCAACTTCTCCATCGCCGTCATGCACTGCGGGGCACCGGAGCGGTCCCTCGCCTCGAGGGTGCAGTTAAAATCCCCCCCGAGGACAATGCAGTCGCCGACGTCGACGGAGCCAAGAAGAGCGGACACCTCTTCAAAGAAGCGCGTTTGCTGCGGGCCGGGATGAGGGGCGTACACGTTCACGAGATGGAGCGGCACGTCCCCCAGGCGAACCGTTACGTGCAGCAAGCGGCCTGGCACGGGCTCCTCGACCCCCAAGATCTCCGGCTGAAAATGCGGGCCCAGCAAGATGGCCACCCCACTAGAAATGGCGGTGAGGTGGCTCATGCGGACCTCTCCTTGCCATTCCAGGAGCCACGTGGCTTCGTCTCCCGGAACGGTGTGGGTTTCTTGCAGGAAGCACACCGCATATTTCCCCTCCCGCAGGAGCGAAAAATTGTCAAATCTACGGCGTGCCCCTCTGCCGCCGTTGATGTTGAGGCTGGCTATGGTTATCTTCATGGCAAAAGCATAGTGCAACCTCTACCTTAACCTATTGTGGGGGAGGGAGCGGAGTCTTTTGTTGAACTCCGCTCCCTCCGCAGCCCAGCGAGGAGTCCCTCGAGCTCGCGCAGCTCAAGGTGCTGCTCCTTTGTCAAGGGCCCGCCCGCGGCCAAGGTTTTAACGGCGGCGCGGACGGACCCCTTGATCAGCTCCGGCTCGGACCATTTTTCCAGGGCCAGTCGGGCTTGGTCGCGGCGACCCCGGCTCTGGGCCAAAAAGTCCCGGAGTTCCTTTGCAGGAATGAGGAGGGCCTCAGCGGCGGCCGCGAGCAGATCCACCGCCTCCCTGGCGGTGGTCTCTAGGTCTTCACCCGCGTCCCCCACCGAGTCCCCGTCCTCCTCCGGGAGGTGGCCGCCAGCAGCCGGCCCATCGACCGCACAAGGTACGGCAAATGAACCGGCCGCTCCAACCGGCCCTGGCACTGCCCCGATCCCACCCCCAGGATCGTCGGCAGAGGAGTCCCCACTGGGCTCTTTTAAAATTGGTGCTGGGTCGGGAAATGACAGCGGAAGGGGTTCCCCCTCCGCCCCAGGAACCGGGGAACAAGGAGAGACCCGGCCATAGGAAATCCCCAGGCCCTCCAAGTGCACCAGCTCCAAAGTAAGGGGCGAGGGTGGGTGTTCCTCCCCCTCCCCGCTGCCACCCCCCGGCCCAGCATCTACAGTTTCATTAAAATCAATATATTGTGTTTCTGCCGGGTCGAGCAACTCCCGGGGGAAGTTGGGTAATAGCTGGGCGGGCTCAGGTTCGGCCTTTTCGGCCTCGTCCGCCTCAGTCCCCGGGACGCCCGGCCCGGCGGCTACGCATTCCTCCGCGGTCCCCACGCCCCCCACGACAGGCAGATCTTCCACTCCATCCCCGGGAGGCAGAGGCTGGGCAGCCTCAACTGTCTCACCCTCCCCGGGGAAAGACTCCTCGCGCCTGCAGCGCAATTTGGGGGCGCTGGTGGGGGACGCGGGACACGCGGCGGGCACCGACTCCTCCGCGGAGGGATGTTGTTCCCCCTCCGCGTCATTGGGGCGGTGCCTCTTTTTGTTCCTGGGGGCGCGCGGAGTCAGGGAGACCTCCATGTCTGCCGAGGCCTCCCGCTCCGCCCCCCCCTTTTCCTTTTCTTGCCCGCGCCCGGGCCCCTCTGTGGTGTTGTTCAAGGGCTCGGGCACGGGCTCGGGGCACCCCGCGCTCGCCGGTGACGGGGTTGGGCTGAGCTCGGTGGTCAAATTATCCGGCGCACTGAGGGGACCCGCCTCTTGATGTTTTGTCTTCTTCCGCGCCTTCTTTCCGGTCGGACGCTCTCCCTCCCCCCCGCCGGAGGCCCTGAAAACAAAGGCCTCCGACGATGCCCGCGCACCCATGGCTCCCGGCACGCGGACGCAACTAGGGGGAGGGGTGGCGGCGGCGCCAGCCTTGGCCGCCTTCGGTGGTTTGGCGGCCTTGGAGGCGGGGCAGTTCTTGCGAACGTGCCCCACCTCCCTGCAGGCATGGCACCGCACGCCGTCCGACGTCCAGAAGACGCGGTAGGCAGTCCCCTCGTGCACAACATTAAAAGATCCCTCCATCGTCTCCTCCCGCGCCAGCCGGACAAAGAGCTGGCGGCGGAAGGAGAACACGTGGCGCAGGCTGTTCTCCCTGAGGCCGAGCGGTATGGGGTTGATCCCTGACCTTACCTCCCCCAGTTGTTGTAGGTGAGGGAGGAGGAGCTCAGCGGAAACAAAGGGCGGGACGTTTGAAATGATGACCCTCTGCGCGGTGGCCTCGAGAGGGTCCACCGGCAGGAACGTCCCGCCCACCGTGAGCCCCTTTTCAAGGGCCAGGGACACCGCCCGCTCCGATCCCAGGAAGAACACGGCCTTCCCAGACATCTTGGAGGCCGCGACAATGGCCGAGGGGCCGACTACCCCAGCCATCGCCCGCACGCACTCCTCAATGCTCATTGTGGGGTGAGTGTAGCTCTTGACCCCGTGTTTCCTGGTTATAAGTCTGAACGGTGGCAGGGCAGCGGGTGGCGCAGGAGGTGCCGTGGATGTGGACACCGCCTGCGCATACGTCCTTGCTGGCCCTGCCACCGGCGTGGATGGGGTCGCCATCACGGGGTCCCTTTAAGGGCTACACCCACCCCAAAGTCACAGGCCTTAATGGTCTTTAATGGCCTCGTATGTTAACTGAGCAGAGGAGCCCTTAACGAGGCACCTCTCCCCTCGTTGACAATTGGGGAGAGGCCTTGCTCCCTCTGCTCAGTTGTCTTAATTGGGTTTTTTTTTTTTTTAAAAATTCGGAAGAAAAGGGCTCTCAGAGAGAGAGGGGAGAAACAGAGAGTAACGGAGAAAGAGAGAGGGGGGTGGGAAGGGGGGGGGCTGCGAGGGCAGGTCTCCCCTCGCAGCTGTGGGTGGGTGCACTCCCCAGATGGCAAAACACAAAAGTCTTTGGGGTGGTCTTCAGGTGCGGGGAGAAGACGTCTTCACCTGGGGTAGCTAGAGCCACCAGGCACACAATCCCAAACGATCTCCAATTGGGTGATTAAAGAATCTTCAGCCTGGTAGCTCCAGCTATCCCAGGCTAGGCAAATGTGGGGGGGTGGGGGGGATTTCCAATTGTGGGGGGGGGCCTAGTTGTAAGCAAGGCCCCCACACACACTACCACACACACACACACCCCCCGCGATGTTCCGGCCCTCAGTGGTCTTCTTTCCTCCCCCCACCGATACAACAAAGTCTGTTTGGGGAAATGCACCCACACCCACCTGTAGAATTGTAGAGTCTCCCTCCTTCCACACTGGATGTTGTTGGTCTTTTCCCCCTCTCTCCAACTCCTTGCAGAAATGATAAAGTTGTTCAAAGTTTCCTGTTCTCCTCCTCTCCCTCTGGATAGAAGTTGAAGTGAAGCCCCTTCCTTCCTTCTCTTCCTGGGCTGGTCTCAGGGCTCTCCAGGCAGGAGCAGAAGTTGGTAGCTGCTCCTCTCTCTGCAGCTCAGCTCCTACTGAGCAGGACACGCCTCCACTGCTCCACAATTGGCCCTTGTGCATGAAACTCTTTTAGAGTCTACCTGCAAAACATAAACATTAAACTGTGCCACCCGACCTGGGTGACACACCAGACATTTACAAGGCCCTTTTTTCCTTTTTTTGGTTTTTTTTTTGTGTTTTTTTTTTTTTTTTTTTTTTGGGCACTAAAATCACAATTTCTCCGGTGCCCCCTATAAAAGGGAAGGGGACACTAAAAGCACCGGCAATTAAAACAAATTAAACTTTAAAACGTAAAATCAAATTAAAATTTGGTTGCCGGGCGTGATGATGCACTCCAGTCCCTCCGGTGCCCACCTCTCGCGGAAGGCCGCGAGCGTACCGGTGGACACCGCGTGCTCCATCTCCAAGGACACCCTGGACCGGATGTAAGAGCGGAAGAGAGGCAGGCAGTCAGGTTGAACGACCCCCTCGACCGCCCGCTGCCTGGACCGGCTGATGGCACCCTTGGCCGTGCCCAGGAGCAGTCCTACGAGGAGGCCTTCGGACCTACCCGCTCCCCTCCGCACAGGGTGCCCAAAGATCAGGAGGGTGGGACTGAAGTGCAGCCAGAATTTCAGGAGCAGCCCCTTCAAATAATGGAACAGGGGCTGCAACCTCGTGCACTCAATAAAAACATGGAACACGGACTCCTCCAGACCGCAGAAATTGCAGGCGGCCTGGGAGTCCGTGAACCGGCTTAAAAATTTGTTGCACGGCACTGCTCCGTGCACCACCCTCCAGGCCAAGTCCCCGATGAATAGTGGGAGGACCCCTGCGTAGAGTGCCCTCCATCGGGGACCCCCGCCTCCTCCGGACGGCAAGATGGTACGCCATGGCGTGTCCGGACGGCCGGCGAGGATGGCAAAGTTGAGGGTGTGCAGGAGCAGCCCGTACAGGAAACCCCTCCGCGCGGAACTGAAAGGCACGGAGGGGATTTCCCGGAGGCGGCTCAAGTTGTGAGGCGCCGGCCCCCGAGGGAGGTTCCGGGGTTTGGCGCCGATGAGGAATTCCGTCCGGACGGGGGTCAGTTCGGACGGGATCTCCCCACGTGCTTGAGCCTCCTCGATGCACCTAACGGAGTCAGGGCCCAGAGCTGTTTTTAGCGACTCGATGGCATCGGCCGCGTGGCGGACGTTGGCAGAATTTAGGCGCCGCGCCAGCAGGTCTGGCGCCATCCAGCCCGCTCCTCCGCCATCGAGCAGGTCCCTGACCCTGGTCACCTCACCAGCCACAGCCCTCTCTTCCGACCGCCACATAAAGCCTCGGCCGTGGAGGTACGGATTCCCGAGCAGCGGTTCCTGCAGGACGGCCGCCACTCCAGCCGGCGGAGAGCTGCGCTTGGTGGAGACTTTGTTCCAGACCCTGATGAGTTCCCTGTAAAAGACAGGCAGCTCCCGGAGGGCGGTCCTGGCACCCCCCAAGTTCACAAACAGGAGCTGCGTGTCATAATTGAGGTCGAGCTGCTGGCGGAAGAAATACCTCGCCAGAGCGCACCACCTAGGAGGGGGCTCGACGTAAAGGTATCTCTGCAGGGTCTGAAGACGGAAAGTCGCGAGCTGGGCGCTGACGCACACCAACGACTGACCGCCCTCCTCAAGCGGGAGACTCAAGACCGCGGCAGAGACCCAGTGCTTCCTGTTGTTCCAGAAGAAGTCCACCAGCTTCTTCTGTATCTTGGCGACAAACGCAGGGGGAGGGGTCAAAGTGACCAGCCGGTACCACAGCATTGCGGCCACCAGCTGGTTTATGACTAGCGCTCGACCCCTGTAGGACAGCACTCGGAGCAGTCCTGTCCAGCGCCCTAGGCGAGCGGCGACCTTGGCCTCCAGCTCCTGCCAGTTCGCCGGCCAGGCTCCCTCGTCGGGGCTAAGGTAGACTCCCAGATAGAGGAGATGGGTCGTGCTCCAGGCAAAAGATCTGAGCTCCTCCGGCAGGGAGTCCACCCGCCACTGACCCACCAGGAGTCCGGAACATTTCTCCCAGTTGATCCTGGCGGAGGACGCGGCCGAGTAAATCTCCTGGCACTCACGCATCCTCCGCAGGTCAGCGGGATCCTCTATCGCGAGGAGCACGTCATCGGCGTAAGCCGAGAGGACGACCTCCACGCCCGGCCCTTGCAGAGCCAGTCCCGTCAACCTCGTCCGCAAGAGGCGCAGGAAAGGCTCCACGCAAACGGCGTATAACTGGCCGGACATGGGGCATCCCTGGCGCACCCCTCTCCTAAAGCGAAGGGGCGCCGTCAAGGACCCGTTAACCTTAATCAGACACTCCGCGGCGGCGTACAAAAGTCGGATCCGGGCGACGAAATGCGTCCCGAACCCGAAAGCGCGCAGAGTTCCGAGCAGATAGTCGTGATCCACCCTGTCGAACGCCTTCTCTTGGTCGAGGGATAGGAAGGCGACCGACAGACCAGCCTCCTGGGAACAATGAATGAGGTCCCGGACCAGATGGATGTTATCGTGGATTGTCCGGCCCGGGACCGTGTAGGACTGGTCGGGGTGGATCATGTGGTCCAGCACAGCACCAAGGCGAGCAGACATCGCCCTGGCGAAGATTTTGTAGTCCGTGCTGAGGAGGGAGACCGGGCGCCAGTTCTTAAGGAGGCGGAGATCGCCCTTCTTAGGCAGCAGGACGATGACTGCCCTGCGCCAAGAGAGGGGTATCTCCCCGGTCGCCAGACTTTCCCCCAGGACCCGCGCGTAGTCGCTCCCCAGGACGTCCCAGAACGCCCTTTGGAACTCCACGGTCAGCCCGTCCAGCCCCGGGGATTTTCCCCTCGAGAGCCGGGCGAGGGCACCGGTCAGCTCCGCCAGACTTAGCGGAGCTTCCAGATTTTCGGTGCCCTCCGGGCTGACCTTCGGCAGGTCCTCCCACAAAACTCTACGCGCTTCCTCGCTGGACGGATCCGGAGAGAACAGAGCCCCGTAATATTCACGGACCCTGTTGTTGACGCCCTCCGGATCCGAGACGAGAGAGCCGTCGTCGGCCAGCAGCGTCAAGAGCTGCTTACGGACACTCTGCCTTTTTTCCAGCGAGTAGAAGAAGGGGGAGCCGCGGTCCAGATCCCGCAGGAACCGGATCCGCGACCTCACGAACGCGCCTCGGGACCCGACGAGCTGCAGGTCCTTCAGCGCGGCCTTCTTCGCTTCGTACACCGTCCGCAGGGACGGGTCCTGGACGACTTGACCGAGACGGGCTTCCAGGTCGAGCACCTCTTTTTCTAGGCGCCCGACTCTGGCCGCCCGCCTCTTGGTCGACCCCCTCGCGTACTCTTGACAGAAGACGCGGACGTGAGCCTTGCCCACGTCCCACCATAGCCTCAAGGAGGGGAAGCCCCCCTGCTTCCTTCTCCAGTCGGACCAGAATCGACGGAACGAGTCCTGGAACCGCACGTCCTCCAGCAGCCGGTTGTTAAAGTGCCAGTACGCGGACCCCGTCCTCGCGCGGAGCGAAGCGAGCTCCGCCCACACCAGGTGGTGGTCCGAACACGGCACCGGCCGCATGGAGGCCGCCGGGACGCAGGAAACGTACGCCCGAGACACGTAAAGGCGGTCGACTCTAGACCATCCAACTCCAGGCCTCACCCAAGTAAAGGCGCTGGAGTCGGGGTGGAGATTTCGCCAGACGTCCACCAAGTCGAAGGACCCGACCAGGTCCCTCAACTTCTCCATCGCCGTCATGCACTGCGGGGCACCGGAGCGGTCCCTCGCCTCGAGGGTGCAGTTAAAATCCCCCCCGAGGACAATGCAGTCGCCGACGTCGACGGAGCCAAGAAGAGCGGACACCTCTTCAAAGAAGCGCGTCTGCTGCGGGCCGGGATGAGGGGCGTACACGTTCACGAGATGGAGCGGCACGTCCCCCAGGCGAACCGTTACGTGCAGCAAGCGGCCTGGCACGGGCTCCTCGACCCCCAAGATCTCCGGCTGAAAATGCGGGCCCAGCAAGATGGCCACCCCACTAGAAATGGCGGTGAGGTGGCTCATGCGGACCTCTCCTTGCCATTCCAGGAGCCACGTGGCTTCGTCTCCCGGAACGGTGTGGGTTTCTTGCAGGAAGCACACCGCATATTTCCCCTCCCGCAGGAGCGAAAAATTGTCAAATCTACGGCGTGCCCCTCTGCCGCCGTTGATGTTGAGGCTGGCTATGGTTATCTTCATGGCAAAAGCATAGTGCAACCTCTACCTTAACCTATTGTGGGGGAGGGAGCGGAGTCTTTTGTTGAACTCCGCTCCCTCCGCAGCCCAGCGAGGAGTCCCTCGAGCTCGCGCAGCTCAAGGTGCTGCTCCTTTGTCAAGGGCCCGCCCGCGGCCAAGGTTTTAATGGCGGCGCGGACGGACCTCTTGATCAGCTCCGGCTCGGACCATTTTTCCAGGGCCAGTCGGGCTTGGTCGCGGCGACCCCGGCTCTGGGCCAAAAAGTCCCGGAGTTCCTTTGCAGGAATGAGGAGGGCCTCAGCGGCGGCCGCGAGCAGATCCACCGCCTCACTGGCGGTGGTCTCTAGGTCTTCACCCGCGTCCCCCACCGAGTCCCCGTCCTCCTCCGGGAGGTGGCCGCCAGCAGCCAGCCCATCGACCGCACAAGGTACGGCAAATGAACCGGCCGCTCCAACCGGCCCTGGCACTGCCCCGATCCCACCCCCAGGATCGTCGGCAGAGGAGTCCCCACTGGGCTCTTTTAAAAATGGTGCTGGGTCGGGAAATGACAGCGGAAGGGGTTCCCCCTCCGCCCCAGGAACCGGAGAACAAGGAGAGACCCGGCCATAGGAGATCCCCAGGCTCCCCAAGTGCTCCAGCTCCAAAGTAAGAGGCGAGGGTGGGTGTTCCTCCCCCTCCCCGCTGCCACCCCCCGGCCCAGCATCTACAGTTTCATTAAAATCAATATATTGTGTTTCTGCCGGGTCGAGCAACTCCCGGGGGAAGTTGGGTAATAGCTGGGCGGGCTCAGGTTCGGCCTTTTCGGCCTCGCCCGCCTCAGTCCCCGGGACGCCCGGCCCGGCGGCTACGCATTCCTCCGCGGTCCCCACGCCCCCCACGACAGGCAGATCTTCCACTCCATCCCCGGGAGGCAGAGGCTGGGCAGCCTCAACTGTCTCACCCTCCCCGGGGAAAGACTCCTCGCGCCTGCAGCGCAATTTGGGGGCGCTGGTGGGGGACGCGGGACACGCGGCGGGCACCGACTCCTCCGCGGAGGGATGTTGTTCCCCCTCCGCGTCATTGGGGCGGTGCCTCTTTTTGTTCCTGGGGGCGCGCGGAGTCAGGGAGACCTCCATGTCTGCCGAGGCCTCCCGCTCCGCCCCCCCCTTTTCCTTTTCTTGCCCGCGCCCGGGCCCCTCTGTGGTGTTGTTCAAGGGCTCGGGCACGGGCTCGGGGCACCCCGCGCTCGCCGGTGACGGGGTTGGGCTGAGCGCGGTGGTCAAATTATCCGGCGCACTGAGGGGACCCGCCTCTTGATGTTTTGTCTTCTTCCGCGCCTTCTTTCCGGTCGGACGCTCTCCCTCCCCCCCGCCGGAGGCCCTGAAAACAAAGGCCTCCGACGATGCCCGCGCACCCATGGCTCCCGGCACGCGGACGCAACTAGGGGGAGGGGTGGCGGCGGCGCCAGCCTTGGCCGCCTTCGGTGGTTTGGCGGCCTTGGAGGCGGGGCAGTTCTTGCGAACGTGCCCCACCTCCCTGCAGGCATGGCACCGCACGCCGTCCGACGTCCAGAAGACGCGGTAGGCAGTCCCCTCGTGCACAACATTAAAAGATCCCTCCGTCGTCTCCTCCCGCGCCAGCCGGACAAAGAGCTGGCGGCGGAAGGAGAACACGTGGCGCAGGCTGTTCTCCCTGAGGCCGAGCGGTATGGGGTTGATCCCTGACCTTACCTCCCCCAGTTGTTGTAGGTGAGGGAGGAGGAGCTCAGCGGAAACAAAGGGCGGGACGTTTGAAATGATGACCCTCTGCGCGGTGGCCTCGAGAGGGTCCACCGGCAGGAACGTCCCGCCCACCGTGAGCCCCTTTTCAAGGGCCAGGGACACCGCCCGCTCCGACCCCAGGAAGAACACGGCCTTCCCAGACATCTTGGAGGCCGCGACAATGGCCGAGGGGCCGACTACCCCAGCCATCGCCCGCACGCACTCCTCAATGCTCATTGTGGGGTGAGTGTAGCTCTTGACCCCGTGTTTCCTGGTTATAAGTCTGAACGGTGGCAGGGCAGCGGGTGGCGCAGGAGGTGCCGTGGATGTGGACACCGCCTGCGCATACGTCCTTGCTGGCCCTGCCACCGGCGTGGATGGGGTCGCCATCACGGGGTCCCTTTAAGGGCTACACCCACCCCAAAGTCACAGGCCTTAATGGTCTTTAATGGCCTCGTATGTTAACTGAGCAGAGGAGCCCTTAACGAGGCACCTCTCCCCTCGTTGACAATTGGGGAGAGGCCTTGCTCCCTCTGCTCAGTTGTCTTAATTGGGTTTTTTTTTTTTTTTTTTAAAATTCGGAAGAAAAGGGCTCTCAGAGAGAGAGGGGAGAAACAGAGAGTAACGGAGAAAGAGAGAGGGGGGTGGGAAGGGGGGGGGCTGCGAGGGCAGGTCTCCCCTCGCAGCTGTGGGTGGGTGCACTCCCCAGATGGCAAAACACAAAAGTCTTTGGGGTGGTCTTC